>NC_056742.1:228794077-228921577 GCF_019279795.1 Protopterus annectens
TCACAGACTGGCAGAAAACCAAAGGCCATCTCTGTGACTTTTGTTGCCATCCATGGGTCATTTAACTGCTTAACAATCTGAATGACATTATCTAATAATACATATTGCACTCAAGCCTCTTGCTTTATTAATGCTGTTATTGATGGAATATCAATGAGGAAAGGAAAAATTATGAATCCTTTGTCACCTTCCTTATTTTTTGGGAACTAGACTCAAGGAAGACATTATCAATGCCTCAAAAAGGGGTAACTGAAAGCAGCCAATTACTCTTTTTGCAAGCAATTTCCAGTCCACTAAATCCCTTTCAATATCTGCTTTACCATTGATGGATTTCATTTTACAAGCAGAGCATTCCAAGGATGCATTGAGCTTAATGGAAAACCCAACAGAAAAAGCA
Organism: Protopterus annectens; assembly: GCF_019279795.1. Lineage (NCBI taxonomy): Eukaryota > Metazoa > Chordata > Ceratodontiformes > Protopteridae > Protopterus > Protopterus annectens. Next base: position 228,794,475 of record NC_056742.1, read on the forward strand.
GGAAACAATTGCTGGGAGGTTTGTCAGTCAGGACAGTCTTTTAGCATGATAGCTAACACCTCTGCTCTAATGGATGAGTGTGTGTTTCTATTTTGAAGGAGGACATGAAAAGAATTTGCTCCCCAGAATTCCTGAAATGAGCTTTGCCCTTTGTCTAGTCATTCATCCTGGGAGTAAGACTACTTGGAACCTAATACAGGAGTGAACATACTTATAATGGGACTCTCTATGACCCAACATTTAGCGGTCAATGTCCAACTTCATGATGATAATTGTCTTAGTCTATAAGACAGCCAGATACACCTGCTTATGTTAAACACCCAGCAGGTTACCGATGTAAGCCTTGCTTTATCAAGGTCCCCTGTGATAGCTGACTTGGGTTTAGCAACCATAGCCCCAAATTAGTTTTCCATATGGCAGACATCCTAGCTCAGTTGCCCTATTGACTGCCTTTAATTTCAAAAATGTCAGATGATACCAAAGGCTCACTGATGTGCATCAAAACTGCTAAGACAAGAGTAATAATTAGGAAATGTGGTTTCCTTTTCATAACCACCAACATGTAGTGAATAAAACCCATTGCCCAATTATCACAGGTCTTTGCCCTAAACTTGTCTGTCCTTTATCAAGGACTACAAGAATCAATGTTACATTCTCAGCCCTTGGTCTACTGGTATCTGAAATACATTTAGCCCCTTCAGCAGAAACTAAATCAAAGACATCAATGCATTCCCACTTCCTTATGTTTTACTTTAATTACATGTCTAGCTAGACCCGCTACATCTATAATCACATCACCATCACCCAGTGCAGCCAGCAACTTGGTATTGGTAGCCCTTTTCAACAACACTCAAAACTTACTTAAAACATTATTCTTTAGATAAATCCCTCTAAATATTCACTCATTGATTGTCACTGCAAGATACTTCCATATGTACAGTTGTGACTCAATACAAAGTCAAAGTAAACTTTATTGTCATTCAGAAATTACACAAGTGCAAAAACTGAATGAAATTCCGTGTCTCTGGACTCAATGTGCAGACAACATATAAACTATTTTCACAGATATTTACACGTGTAACACTTAGCTATTACATCCTGGACATGCAGGTAGACAGAATAATATTGCACATAATTAGAAATACCTAACACTTTCCGAAGTGAACACTTACTTGCATGAGACTTTAGTATTGCACAGATACTTGGTTAAGACATTGCATTGATCCTTGCACCGAAAGAGACATGTGAGTATTGCACTGTGAACATTAGAGTATTGCACTATGCTTAGAGTACTGCACTATGGTTAATTTACTAATTCGCAACATGTGTTGAACTGAAAGAAGATTCTTCCCTTACTTAATACCTCACTGAACTGCAGTCTGCACTTGCTTTTGTTGCTTTGGCGCATTACTGGGAGATTTCCATTTCACCTTCTTCAGCTCTGGCTCCCCATATTGGACCACTATATCCTTAAGACAACAGTAACCTATTTTGAAATGGAACTGAAGAGGCACTTCCAATGGCTGTCACGTCTCAGCTGTAAATTCATTAAAATATGTCATAACCCGGGAAGGAATTTCACTGTAATATTTTTTCATGTCTTCTAATATTGCCATTAAGCCTATGTAGAAACAAAAAGAAGGAAGGTGAGTGAACAAACAGTTGCATATCCTCATTTATACAACCCTCCTATAGATACTGTTTAAAAAAAAAAAAAAAAAAAATATATATATATATATATATATATATATATATATATATATATATAGATAGATAAATATATACATACATAGATAAATAATAGAAATTATTTTCAAATACAGGCTTTTAACTAGCAAAAATGTTAAGATTAAAAAAAAACAATGGCGCACAAGCTACTAGCATAATGCTTTTTTATTTTTTTTATGTTAATCAATTAAAAAAAAATTGGCACCCATGTGGGTTAAACTCCCAGCCTTCATAAGTAAAAACTAGCATTCAATATGTTGTACCACTGGGGCTAAATAGCAAAAGCTTGACTGATGTAGTCTTTAAATTGAGGAGTAGCTTTCAAATGTTCAACAAGCTAAACCTCTTAGTAGAGTTAATAGAAAAGAAATATAATGGACTGAGTAAACTTGCATTTATATTGTAATGGCTGTATTGGTGATTAAATAATCATTTTATTTACACTAAATTATTCCCTAGTTATACAACATCTTATTTATAACCCATAAATGCACGTCATTTATGGTGCTACAAATTGTTCAATCTCATGACAGATGGGAATCCTGTTAAGGAGAAACAGCAGTGCAAGCTGCTGAAAATACCTCAGCCTGACTTAATCAGTCACCCTGTAACTCTACTCACTTGTAACTCTAGTACCAATGAGAGGTCAGTGAAGTTCTCAACATAGCGGCCAACCTTTTAGTGAAAGGATTCTCAGCAAAGCCAAAAGAGTGGGACATAGCCCTCAGCTTCTTACCTCCACCAATCAAGACAACTCCTGAAATAAACAAGGAAATTGGAGGCACTTATTTATTAGTAGTACTAATAACGTAAGAAATTGCAGAAATAAGTGAATGTGAATTAACATTTTTGAAGTAAAGATGTCTATAAATTTAATTGTCATCATTTACAAAGTGTAAGCCACAACCTTTCCTTCCAATATTAACCCATTTTAGAAGGAAGAGAAGAGAACAAGATTTTGAGTCAAAGTCAGGGACCTTTATGAAAATTTGAGTCAGGCGAAAGGTGTAGATTAAGAAGACAGAGGCCCAACATTAGAAACAGATTTAAATATTGTTCTTTTACTTTAAAAAGATTTTAGAATAATGACTTGTATTAGCTCTTATTTGCAGATGGACAGATGTTCTAAAATGCATATGTCTATCATTACTTTCAGCTTATTCCCCCTTGATTCCCTGGACTACAATTTCAAAAAATAGACTGAGACTTTTGAGAGGTATGTTTCATACCTCTGACTGCCAAAGGTAAGAACAGACCCTTCAGTGATTCACGACAAAGTAGCTCACTAAATGACTAAGCTGCCAGTATATTCCTTCTGCAAACTCTGCTTTGACAATGGCTAGATGAAAACTATAGACCTGAAAGGCATGACTCACATCCCTGCATGCTAGCACAAAGAACAGCCATCACCAAGGTGCTGGATACTTGACCATAAACACCACATGGAATCAAATGAAAGCCAGCAAGGGAGGAAAAACACCAGCTGGCATAAAGGAATCCAACTACACACATCTACCTTTCATGTGAAAGACACCATCAAAAAACAGAAGATGGCAAAAGAACTTAACTGCACATCCCTTAAATACTTTACCTAAACTCAGGTGACAACAAAGGTATATGACAAAATAATTACATCAACCGAATTGAAAAGTGAAAACTCACCAAATAGTGATCAAAGGTTAAACGAGTTCTAGTAAGGCATAATCACTGAACCTATATAAATACTAGAACTTAACCAAGGCTAGGAATATCATCTCCCAAAAAGCAGTTACAGTAGTTTTTCAGACAATTAAATCTGTGGTAAAAATTCTACTTAATGGAATTAAAAATTACTTCAAAGGGTGGATAGAAAAGGGCTGAATGTTATCAAAATGATATGCTCTAACATGGGATCCCTACTGTAACACATTCTCATATAGTGAAACAATATATTACTTACTAAACATGAAATGCATGTCAACATACATTTCATGTTTAGTAAGATTTTACTTACTAAACATGAAATATAAGTAAAGCTGCCTGATAGCTTATTGCACATGTTTTCCTGACTGGTCTGTAGGCTTTGCTTTGGTAAAACTTGTTTTTCTGATTCAATATAAGCCCAGTGTTTGTGCTAGACTTCTCTCCTCACAGTGGCACTTATCAGTGCCCTGTATAGACAAAAATGCTATCAAGTTAAATTTTCCCTTAGAATAACTATCACTGCAAACTTCCCCAGTCACCCTGCTGCTCTAGGAGCATCTGAGTTGCATGCAGAACAGTATCACATTATTGGATGGCTGCAGCTCACACTGAATATAGTGCCCATTCTACGTTTGTGTGCCATCACCCCAGTTCTGTTAAATCTCCTCACTCTTCTCCCTGGTTAAACCCACAGTGAAAAACCTGAAACCATGGATAGGCACTTTCCTGCTATCTCTGTGGCCAGCCTGGTGGACACGGGCATCCTGAGACAATGTTACAATGTTCTCTGTATACTGCCAACTAATTAGTCATTAAACAAACACATTATATGAGAGATGCAGTTACATTATGAAAATTGAGATACAGCTCTCACATATTGACAAATCAAAGGACAAAGAGGTTGTCAACACATGCACATCACTTCCCTCACTAAATAAGGTTTCAACACATAAACCCATATATGCAGATATGCTGACAAGTAACTTACCAAATCCTCAGAGGCCTCCTGCATGCTGCCCTCAGAAACCACATTCAAACAAAACCAAGTCAACACCAACCATTACACATAAAATACATACTACAGTGTCTCCGCAAGCAAGCCCCTAAGGTGAAACACCACACATTCAAACATCTTGGTCATAGCAGACTCAAGTGTGAGACACATGGATGCCCCTCTCACCAGGTTGGATAAAAAGAGGGTTGCAGTCAGTTGCCTGTCAGGGGTCAGGATTCACCAGATCATGCAGGGAGTCAGGTCACTCAACCACAAGTATCAGTATGACAGTCACAGTTCATGTGGTTGTGAATGACCTGAGACATATCTCCCTGGACTATAGCAAGAGAGGCATGATGGAGTTCTCTGAATACAGGCTAGTATGAGCTTCACACTGAGCAGCATTCTACCATCACCAAGAATAATACCACAATACAAACAGAAAATGACTGACTTCAATAATTGGCGTAGCTACTGGTGTCATTCCAAGGGGATCGAGGCCATTCCGCTTTGCCAGAGATGGTCTGCATTTGTCACTGCTAGATTTCTGAATAATGGCTAAGGCATTAGCCCCATAGTACCTTTTTAGACAGTCCCAAATGAACAGACCTACCAATGTAGCAAAGTCTTCTAATGCCAAGCCAAAGGTATTACTGCTCAATGCTAGTGGTCTTAATTGGAACTGCAACTTCCTGGAAGCTCTCCTTGTCCTTGAAAATGCTGACATCTGTGCAGTTGAATAGGCAAGGTTCAAGGCTGCAGAACGTACCCTGGCAGTGCAAGGCTACAGTATCTATCACACATTTAGACCACCCTCTGAAAAGGAAAAAGTGAAATGAGGGGAGGAAGTGTCTCTCTCTTTGTATAAAAAGCAATCACACCTCTAGAGTGGTCAAGCTGGATGACTCGCTTGAGCTACTCCATGTCCGGCTGACCACAGGCAAAATCCTCAACCATATCATTGTTAGCTACTGATCCCCAACCATGAAATCCTCAGAAGTTACTAGAATCACTTACCATTCAGCCCAACACATGACTCATGAGTGATTTTAACTACTCTATAAACTGAGAAACATATACAACCATTAACATGCAGTCTCAGATATTCCTGGTCTTTGTCACCACAAATGCTCTGGAACAGATGGCCTACACTTCCACTAGGGGCTCAAATATCCTTGACACATTACATTGGGGGAGCATTACACCCCACCAGCGTAATGTTCTCATTGGTATGATAGGACAATAAATCAGACTCCTTTGAAATAAATGTAACAGTAGTACCCCCATCAAACACTAAAACCCTAAAAAAGTTTTCCAAGGCAAATCACTTCCTATTAAGTGATAGCATAGGTAATTTTAAAGCTCATAATCTCGAAAATATGGAGGTCTATGCAGAAGTATAGATGAATGCCCTGTGCAACCACTTAAACAACAGCATATAAATGGCAGTACCTAACCGAACTAATCCCAGGTCTAGCCAAAAAAAAAAAGCTATCCTTGTATATCCCTGTTATAAATACACTATACAACAAAAGAAAATCTCCTTTCTAGAAGTAATTGGGAGGCTGCACAGCACAGAAAAAAAGTCCCACATTTGTCTCAACAGGCAAATCAGAGAACTAGTCAAGCCTTCAAAAGCTAAATACGAGACTAAAATAGCCTCCCAAGTAAAGGAAAACCACAAAACATTTTTTTTTTAATTATGTCCAAAATCTTAAGGGGAAACAGTCAACAATTTGCTGAGTTGTTTGTAGATGGCACTAACTATACTTAGCCAGAAGAAACAGCAAAACTACTGGCCAATAAATTTAGCTCAAATTTCACCCCCAGTCAGTCCCCATAAATTACCCCTACTTATCCCATTGCCTGTTACCACAGAAGAACAGGTCATCAATGCACTTTCTAAAGCTTGAAGCTCAGCATTATTGGGCCCTGACAGAATCCCAAAGTGTCTATTAAATAGTTTGAAACATGAGATATTACTCCTGCTCAGATCTCCATTTAACCACAGTCTCAGAACAGGCTTTGTCCCAGTAGAGTGGAGGACAGCAACAGTCATCCCCCTGCACAAGCGGGGGACCATCAACTGACCCAGGAAACTACTGACCTGTAAGTCTTACTAACTTCACATGCAAGGCTATGGAAAGGATAATCATCGACCTGATTAACAATGACAAAGGAAATTTCCAGAGACTAGACTCAGCTCAGTTCGACTTCATCAATGGCAGGTCCTGCCTGCTCAATCTGGTGAAATTCTTTGAGAAGGTCAGCAAGGCTATGGATGAGGGTAAGACACTGCATACCACTTACCTTGACTTGGCCAAGGCATTTGACACAATACCCCACACTCACAAAATTTGGCATAAACCTTGAAGTCACCAGATAGATGGCAAAATGGCTCATACATAGGACACATGTTTTCATAGTGGGACAATCCACATCCAACAAGAGGCCAGTCACCAGTGGAGTAACACAGGGTTCAATGCTGGGCCCCCTCCTGTGTGGATATATTTCTCAGATTTCAAGGCAAATGTAGATGAACCTTTGGCTGACCAAGTTTGCTGATGACTGCACGTTGGAGACAATCATCAACTCCCCAAACAATGTTGATGTTTTACAGAAAGGTCTGATGCAGGTTGCAGATGTGTGTATAAAAAAGAAAAGCTAAAAGGTTGTATAGTTTCTCTTGCAATTTCATTAGATAAAGCATGAAATACAGTGGCTGCATAATGAATTAATTTTTTTCATAAATTTTATAAATTCCACATCAGTGAAACATGATCTTTATCAGACACTAGCATTGCTTAAATATCTACTATGCTATAAATATGTTTCAATTTAGAATTAGTCTGTATGAAGCAGCAGAATTCATGATAAACATGTCCATTCATTTTGAATGGGAATTTTTCAAAAATATATTTTTCCAAGGAATGGACCAATATACTCCTCACACCTTTTAGACCATGTCTTTTCAGGCCATTCGCATAAGTTTAAAGGTGCATTCGCATATTATTTCCTCTCTGCTTTACACATATCTCACATGTTTACCTGCTTCCTTCTTAAAACATGGCAAACAAATTTGGAAATATTTAAAATACCTCAGCAATCTAATGGAGTCTGTGTTACTTGCTTGGTCCTAAATATACTTGTAGGAGAATTTATGAACTTTACCTTCTCCTCAATAGCTCCAGAGCATATTATACATGAACTGGCTACAGCATTGTTTGCTCTTTCCAGAATGAGCATGATGCAACATTTTCTGTATTACAGAATGATTAGTGGATCATCACAATGTAGAACCATGTCAAATACCTAATAACATAGTCATCTGGAATGGCATGGTATATATAGTTTGGCTCATTTCATTTAGGTACAGCTTTCAAGGCATATATATGACCCTCTGATAAAGTTATGTCTTAGCAGTATGGGGGTATATATTTTTTCAGTATGCATTGGTGCATAATCTTTGCCATCTAACAATGATAACATGGGATTTATGCAAGACTGCAAGTAATTATGCACTAGGTAATCTTGTCAATGCAACATTAGTGTAATAAACATATTTGTGTTTGAAAGACTTAGATTTAGTATCTGTTGGAATTTCATTTCCTCCTGTGATTCCATTTAGCATGCCAGGTTTTTCTTTATATACAGTGCCATGTTCAGTAAGCTATGTTTCCTAAGCTTTACCTTTAGAATGTAAGTGTTTTTTTTTCAATGCAATAACTTCAGCATCAACACAACAGTAAGCAACAACCTATTATCTGCTTAGTACCTTGAAGCAAGATGCAATAGTAGAGAATGATCCCTTCCATGTAATGTGAAAGGATATATAATAATGGTATTGAGCCATGTAAATTAACATGTGTATGAGCCTATACAGCATATAATATAAATGCATGCTAACAAGTGATCATATAACCAGATAAACATGTAAATATGCACGTACAGACAAGAACAGGGTTGCACAAAGAAAACAAAGCTATTAGCATTCCATCTCAAACTAAAACTTTTGAGGGCAGAAAAGTGAAGATGGAGAAGTATAAAATGCCTACCATTCATTCTAAAACAGAGAGACCAGTATCAAAAACACAGGAGAAAATGGGTCTAAAAACAAGGGAAGACAGAAAAACTCTTTGCTCTTTGGGCTCATCTTCATTTTTATGCCTCTTTTTCTTTGGGCTAACATCTGTTTGGGAAGCCAGCCATGAGCATTGACAGGCTATCCACAGATACCAACAGGATAGGGGTGGTCCACTACTTGCCCATAACACCCTCCTAGAAGCTATGTCTGGTAGGGAGGCTATCTGACCTAGAAATCTGGTGGACCTGAGAAGCTAGGCTCTTAGTTCACAAAGTGTTGATTTATCCAGACTATACCTATTGGATGCTATATGCTCTAGTTGGATGCTATATATGCTCTAGTTGAAGTTGAGATCTGGGTTAGACATTCCATTACCAGCCATTCCCATTTTAACAGCAGAGAATATGATAATATGATAAAAAAAAAAAAACTTGTACGCTTTTGGCAGTCTAATTCCAAGAATTATGCACTTTAAATTTATATATCAAATCTGGGGCCCATTCTCTTCATGCCAAGCAGTGGGCCTCATTAGTTAATTAAAGGTATAACAACTTGGCAGCCAATACCCATCAGTATAAAAATAGTTACACTTTTCATAGTCATGTGGTAAACTTTTCAGAATGCACTTGCTTTCATCAAATGCAAGCTTATTCCAGCATCTTTAAATATTGTAAAAAATAATATATATTTTTTTGCTCATTAACTATAACTTTCTTATCAGTACCTCACTATTTTCACGTCTGCTTACATGTTTACAATACAAGACCAAATAATTTCAAAAATGTGCTCTCTCTTTCCCCCCAGTTTCAATCCGTTAATAATTATTACAGTGCTGCCATTTTTCAGCTTCAAAATTCAGAGGATAGCTTTCTGCTTCATATGATACTGGGAGTGAGTTACCTTTCTTAAAGATTCGACTGATAAGCTGTAGAAAGGAAAGTATGGTCACAATTTACTTTCTTCCTTAAGAAAAAATATAATGTTTGATATCAGTACTAAACTTCCTTTTAGCTCTTTAGCACTTTAACTTCAGGAATATTTTTATTTTCTTTCTTTTCATAACCCTGACCATTTTTGGTTTCATAAATACTAGGAAGATGTTACCTGTTCATCAATGTAGCTGTAACATTCATTATGATCTTTACATGCCCTTGAGAGTTTACCCTTTAGATTTTGTTATAATGTTTTGTGATCTGCTGTTGGTTAACTTGTAAATCCTGCAGATTATTATTTGTTGCTTTACATACTAAAGAAAGAGTTAAGGTATTTCCATTTTTCATGATTACATTTCTTTGCATGCGTTTGGCATTTATTCCATATACAGTCCTGTTTGTTGGCCTTAGCTGTAATATTTCTTTCAGTAAATAGAAGAATCACAGTGAAATGAAGCACAGTTCCCTCTCTCATGTACAACCAACTCAGCCAAGTAAAAATGAACAAACAGCTTTATTACAGTTAGCGCTTTCACCACTAAGTGGCTTCTTTAGATCATAGACACAAGACAATAAAATGCATTAATTCAATACTTACTATTTAAAAACATGCCCACAGGTGCTCGTAATCATCATTACTCCCATCTCCAAATTCAAACGTTTGCACAGAACGTGGTGACGTATTTGCATACACCACAACACATCTTAAAGCAGTATAGCACATATTTTTAAAAATAGCATTTACATTTACACTAGCTATGCATCAATTTTATAAATGATACAACTACTCACTAAAAACATATAATAATCCATCCCCTTAAAATCACAGGTTTAACCCCATTAAGCTGTTAAATATGTTATATTGCATGTTCAACTTGTTAAGTGTCTAAATGCATATAAACGCAAACTGCAAAATGTGTACAATCTTCTATCATACAACAGCTGTCCATCACTTCCATATGCAATATAAACATTTGCAAAAATAAAGAATTCACACCAATAAAGCTTCACAAAAATGAAATATCCCATCACTTTGGTGCAATAATAAAGCACCAGACTCCAACATCTGTATAACCATTTTAACTCCAGGCTCACCATAAGTGGGGATATCCACCCCAACCCAGGCCCAAATCCATCCTGTCCAACTCAAACTGCTCCAACACAAATGTCAGAACATAACATCCCCACTTTCTTCATCCCTGGGCAAATCAACAACAGCAGCAAAACCAACCATCTTTTAATGCTAAATATTAATATTAGAAGTATCAAAAATAAAATACCCGAATTCCAGGCCACAATAGCACACTACTCCCCAGACATAGTTGCTTTAACAGAAACCTGGCTAAATAAAACATAGCTAACTCAGAAGTTCTCCCTACCGGCTACAGTATCATTAGACAAGACAGACCACTTCGTAAAGGGGGTGGAACTGCCTTACTGTACAAGTCAAACTTAACTGTCCATCAATTACCATACTCCTACCCCTCCTCCAATAACTGGGACATACTTATCTCACAACTTCAACTTCACCTTAAAAAGGTCATCACCACAATTGTGATCTATATTCCACCTGATAATACACCTGCTAGCCTTGAAGATGACTTATCCTGGTGTTCTTCCAAATACTCACAAGAAACCCTTATTCTGGGGGACTTCAACCTAGATTGGTTCACCTGTATATCAGAACCACCAAGTAATCTAATAAATCTCCGTGGCTACCAGCTGCTAGTCCAAATTCCAACTAGATATGATAAAAAATCTAAAAGGGAATCCATCCTTGACTGGGTCCTAACAACCCCACATTGTACCTTCACACAGGCAGTCTCCCAGACACCTTAAGTGACCACAACATAATATACTTTATACGTAGTAGACCAAGCATATGCAAAACCACTAACTATATATCCACTAGAAACAAAAAAATGTTCTCTCCTGAGGTCCTCAACACTTTACTCTGTAACTGTGACTGGACCCCCCTAAAAACCCTTCCACTTGACCAGGCTGTGGCATATTTCAACAAAACATTTCTACAACACCTAGACACTGTCGCTCCATTGTGCAAAATCAAGGTTAGAACCTCTACAAACCCCTGACTCAGTAAAGAAACCAAACAAATCCTCAAGTCCAGAGACACTGCCTGGCTTTACTATAAAAAAAAACAAAGAAACACAAATCCTAACTTAAGTACCAAGAACTGCACAACCATGCAAAAAATGCATTAGGCTGGACAAAAAATCCTACTACACAACATTATAAACTAAATACCAACACAACCTGCAAAAATTTTGGAAAAATGTAAACCAGCTACTAAAATCCACCCAAAAGGCTACCCCCAAACCAACCACCCCTGACACTAAAGTTCACACAATTCAGCTCCCACTTTGTGAACTCAATTCTATCCTTAGTATCACAGGACAGTTCCTTCCTCACTATCCCCCCAACACAAATAACACTAATATAAGCTTTACCCTCAAAACAGTGTCCACCACTTCAATCAAAAGCATGCTCTCCAAACTAAAAACCTCATCAACAGCAGCCGACCTACTAAACAGCTATTTCTAGAAACTCACAGCAGATGCTATTGCTATCCCAATATCCACTCTCATAAACAGATCAGTTGTTGAAAACTATGTGCCCAAACTCTGGAAAATATCCTATGTTACACCCATACATAAAGGCAGGACCTCCACTGAACTTAATAACTACAGACCTATTGCTTTACTCTCCCCCAGCCAAAATCCTAGAAAAATGCATCCATACCCAGATGCTAAAATATCTCCTAGACAGCAACATCCTCTCACCTACTCAGCATGGTTTCAGACATGCCCATAGTACCACTACAGCCCTCCTCTGCTTCACAGACACAGTAAACCGTCTCAAAAATGAAGGCCTACAAGTGTCAACTCTTTTTTTGGATATGTCCAAAGCGTTTGACACAGTCTCACACCAAATCCTGCTAAACAAACTAAACCAATATCATCTATCAAATTCCACTCTTACCTGGTTCCAAAGCTACTTAACTGACAGGTACCAAGCTGTGAAATTGGAAAATTCTCTCTCTCTCCTCAGCTGCCCATAATTATAGGAGTCCCACAGGGTTCTATCTTAGGATCACTACTATTCACAGTCTTCACAAATGACCTCCATACCTCCACACAGCATGCATCTATAATTCAGTATGCAGATGACACTACCTTAATCTGTGCTGCACAAAACATTCCCACCCTTCTGCAAACAACTCAACTAGCATTCTCTGACATTGAAAACTACCTTACCAAAGCCCAACTTATCCTCAATCCAAAGAAAACTCAGCTTATGATTATAACCAGTTCTAACAAAAACACTAACAGTCAATTCACTATCTACTCCACTAATGCTACTCCAATTGCTCCAGTGGCACAGGCTAAGCTATTGGGAATAACCATAGACTCCCACCTAAAATTTGATAGTCATCTCAACTTAACTATTAAAAAAGTACATGCCAAACTGGGGTCGCTCTACCATATCAAACCATTTCTTACCAACAACACAAGAGCAGCCATTGCTCGCTCCCAACTTCTATCCACCCTGCTCTATGCATCTCCCATTCTGACTAATCTCAACAAAACTGAACTAAGCAAAATGAAAGCCTGCTATAACAGAATTGCCCGCTTTGCTGCAAATTGCTCATATAGAACTCATCACTGTACTTCTTTGAGTCAGCTCCACTGGCTTGAACTGCCCAATCTCCTAACCTACAATCAGCTCTGCCTCTGTCATTCTATTACCTCCCCAATAAGTGTCCTGCCCTCAAAAACCTAGTACAACATCACTCAGCCAAAAGGCCTCTTAGATCATCAAGCAAACTACTACTAGAAGTCACCAACAGCTACAATAGCTTTGGAGATGCACTATATAGTAGTTCAGTGGCTAAAAAATGGAACTCTGTCCCTACAAGCATTCAAAACGCATCATCCAAAGCCTCCTTTAAAGACCTCATCAGGCAACATCTCAAGGAAAGTTGGCAGTGCCATGATTGCTCCCCAGGCTAGTGAAAGCGGATAACACATACATACAAAATCTAGAGCACTTGATAATAGTTTTCAATCTTACTCACAAACACTGGCTAATCTACAATGTATGTACTGTACCTGTATACTATGTATGTATTCTACCTATGTTCCAAATTTCAGCTGTATACCACAAATCTATTAATTACCTTTATTTTTAAAATTAATATTTTTTGTTTGTTCTCTCCACTGTAACTGTTTATGTGCCGCATACCACTGTAAAAACATGTCTCCTGTAATTTGTGTGTATACTGATCATGTCTAAATAACTAAATGTGTCTGTAATTTTTCTTTGTGGAGCTTTTCTCCCCAGGTCTCTGCTGAAAAAGGGCCTTTTCGGCTCAGTCAGACACCCCCGGTTAACAAATGTAAAATAAAATAAATAAATAAAATTTGCATAAATAAAACATGACAACAGTAAAGAGTTCCACCATCCTAAGGCAACGGATCTTCATGTTGCCTCATTAGTCGGTACACAAATTCAACAAGACATCAAGTAGCACATCATACTATCACTATTCTATAATATATGACCATAAAGTATATGTGGCTGAAATGTGTAAATGACAATCTTACTACGCAGTGCCATATCCCATAGTTAACAAGGCACCCACATAGTAATAAACATCCATCCGCTAGTAAACAAAATATCAATACAGCGAGCAGAAAGTTAAACTGAAAATCTAATATTTATATTCCATTTCCTGCATAAACATTACATGCTAGGTATTGACCGCTAAATCGCTCACATAATCATGAGTGCACCATCACTGAAGGTGTGTACCAACATATATCGTAAACATGGTACTATCCTTCCAGAACACTCCATAATCTATAATTACTAGCGTTGAGCATTGGATGTCTAAAAACTATTCATCCAGTAATGCTAGGACGCATTATACAATTTAACTGACAAACACTAGTATTAAACATAATACTACTTATATGCCTTAATTTTATTTATGCAAATGTTTATATTGCATATGTAAGTGATGGACAGCTGTTGTATGATAGATGATTGTACAAATTTTGCAGTTTGAGTTTATCTGCATTTAGACACTTAACAAATTGAACATGCAGTGTAATATATTTAACAGCTTAATGGGGTTAGACCTGTGATTTTAAGGAGATGGATTATTATATGTTTTTAGTGAGTAGTTGTATCATTTATAAATGCTATTTTTAAAAATATGTGCTATACTGCTTTAAGATGTGTCATGGTGTACACAAATATGTCACCACGTTCTGTGCAAGCGTTTGAATTTGGAGATGGGAGTAATGATGATTACGAGCACATGTGGGCATGTTTTTAAATACTAAGTATTGAAGTAATGTATTTTATTGTCTTGTGCCTATGGTCTGAAGAAGTCACTTAGTGGTGAAAGTGCTAACCGTAATAAATCTGTTTGTTCATTTTTACTTGGAGTTGTTTCTACATGAGAGAGGGAACTGTGCTTCGTTCCACTGTGATTCTTCTATTTGCTGTTGGTCTACTTGATATTGTGCTACACAGTGGTCCCTTTGTCCATTGGGTAATTTGTGTTGTCTTTATCACTTGTAATATTTCTTTATGTTACAGTTTCTGGATAACTCACTCAATCAGCTCAGCCACATGTTCAGCCACTGATTTAGCAATCAATCTAGAATAAGCGTCACATTTTATCTGTCTCATATCTCAGTAGGATGATTGGTATATTGATCTGTTAAATCATTCAGGAGCCATAAGAGTTTTCATTAAACTATTGATTTCAGCTCTACAAAAACTATAATCATATTCTGTTTTCATTTATAATGGCTCTTGCAACAAAGTGTTAGTCTTTTATAGTTTTTAACTTGACTGGATTCTCACATTAATCTAGAAAAAGGACTTCCAATTCAATTTTCTTCTTTGATTTCCTCCTCCTCAGGATGATACAGGTGCTGGAACTGTCTGTTGTAGACCTCATTATAAAAATATGTGCACAGTTTAGTGGGTGTGACAACTCAAAATGTACTACATGGCACAGTCCAGGGCATAAGCACACATGCCTACATGCTAAGTCTGAATACTTCAGAGAGCTTAGAAATGTAATGTCATTGTCAGAGTACTGAGTGCTAAAGATATTGCAACTTTACAAATGACAAAGATAAATTATAACTGGAAACCTAAATGTTGATAGTCACTTTAATTAGTAAACAGGTGGTTATTTAGGGACTAGCTAAAATCCAACACACAGTTTCACTGACATTGGATCACACTACAAGAGTATGGCCACAGAAGTCTGAGGATACCTTAGTGAAGCAATCAACTCGAATGTTCAGTAAATGAAGTAGTATTTAACCCTGCATATTAGCATGGTGTTATCATTAATTTTCTTGAAAGACAGTTTAATCTTGGCAAATGAATCTATAAAGCTATGAATGGTTTAGCATTGTAAAAGGTAGATCCTATTGCTATTTTTTTGTTGTTGTTGTTAGAACAAAAGTTATCTGTTTCATTTTATTTATTTATACATTTGTTAAACTAGTAAAGGGGCTGGCTAGTTTACTCTTTTCAGTGATCAAGACTAAGCACTGAATGAGCCAGAAAGAAAGAAAAATGTAATCATATGGAAAACTACTAACCCTTCCATCTGAGTAATAGGATGTGCAAACTCATAAACTGCCTTCCAATCATGGCCAGGGGAAGTGCATAATGACAGCCTTTATATCATGTCAACATTTCTGGGTAGTATGGCTGTGGGACAAAATGTATTTGCATAAAATGCAAGCTCTACATACATGCTACAATAGGTATGTAGCTGCAGAAAAAGGCAAAGCCCTTAAATCTCTGTGGAATGATAAAGTAACTCAGCCCCATCATTCATTTCAATCTACTGAAGGATTTCTATTGTTTCCTGTAAGAAACAACCATCAGACTAGGATGATATGTGGAGTAGGAAATCAAGAAACAGAAGGCAGACTAAAGGATATATGTTCCTTGTAGTGATCTGAGAAGTCTGAGTAATCTGGAAATGGGAATGACTCAGGACACCAAAGAAAGGTGCGCCTTACTTCACAGTCCCAGAAGCAGAGCACATAAGGCATACTAGAGAATGCAGACAGCTTTCAAGATCTCATCCTTACAAATTGGTTGAAATTCTACCAAGAAAGACCTTTAGGCTTGATTTACTGGCACACAAAAGGTCCAAAGGAAGCTATTTGGAGATCATTTTCCTAGATGAAGGAATATTTTACTTCAAATGTTACTTATCACATGCCTGTGGCAACTGTTTGCAATCTGCATAGCTTGTTCATAATTTGAAAGAGAAAAGGGTGTCTCAGTTTTCTGCTTCTGAGATCTCTTGCGGGAAAAATACTGCCCATTTTTTGAGATTTCAAAATGACAGAAATGATTATATGAAATATATAGAAACACACACATGCACACCATGTTAAAGTAAAATATCACAAGTGGTATTTTATATCTGAGGTTTAGATGATATATTATCATGTGGAGTTCAATCATGAGCTGATATAATTTTTTTTTCAGGTAACTTGACTGATTAATGTACTTCATTAAAACATGTAGTGTATGTATAATTCTTTGTAAATGTCTTAGTCTTTCAGACAGAAACTATGAAAAATATAGCAGTGAGGAAAGAAGTGCCTTGTTTATTTGTTAAGCTGATGAAATTATCTCCAGTAATGTTTAACATGAAAGAAAGAAAACTATTAATTATTATAAACAAATGGGGCAGATTTTCCAATCATCCTTATTTCTTGTTATATACTGCTATTGCAAACCTTTAGCAGGGACACTATTCTGCCCTAATGTTAGGGAAAAATAAAAATTTTAACAGAAAAACTGCATTAGAAATTATATCTACTTATTGTGATACCATTATATTACAAGTATCATTTTTCAGAATAATAACTGGCTGGAAAAGAGGCCATTACCACCATTTTGATAATGATAAAGTTATCAACCACCCCCATAAATAGAGGCAATGATCATCTTTACCTTCTGTTATAGTTTTCCTTAACTTTCTCTGGCTAAAATTTATTAACGTTTCTGCTCATGCCACATTGTTCACTTAGCAGCCAGGCATGGAGATGATACTGCATGGTGGGTTTCAGTTAGCGATTAGATCCTCAGATCCTGCAGTTACTTTTCTTGTTTTTCCTAGGAATAAAAATTATCCTTTTCAAGTGGAGTTCAAAGCAATAAGTAAATGGTCCCTCCTTTTACTCCTTAAAGTATTTCAGCAGCAATATGGGTTTACATCAGATATAAAATATAGAGGATTATGATCAGGTCTCTGATTGTAACCTGCTTATTATATGTTTGAGACATGGGTGCCAAGAAATTCACCTTGAGACAACAACTAATACCGAGGTACAAAGACCTGATCATATTTCTTTGTACTGCATGGAGATTTATTTGTTCCATGTATTACAGAAAAAAAAGGGCACTGAGTGTTTCCTGGGTTTCAAAGCCATAGCACAATAGCAATCACTGTCAGACGGACAGAAACAAATGTCTTATGCCAAGAAAAGATTACTGGCATAGAGAGCAGGCAGAAATAAAGCTGTTTAAACTCCTGCATGGTCATTTTCTGGCCAGCACTGTGAGGTCATAGTGCCAAGCCAAAGACCCATTCTTAACAATCACAGTTAGGAGTGCTTAATAGTTTTTAAGATCAGGTCCTGTGCTACAGAAATGCTTAACCATTTTGTCTTCTGTCTGATATTTGAGTGTAATCACCATGCTCCATACACTACCTTATCATTACAGGTCTGTAAACTGATCAAGAGAGACTTCACTGGGTAAGAAAGGAAAAAGTCCATTCAGAGTATAGTTGCTTTTTGAAATTAATGTAGAATTTCATATATTTTTTTTCTGAACTTCAGAATACCAGGAAATGTGACTATTTTGCCATTGCATAGGCTTTTGTCTGCGTTTGTGTTTTAATTAAGTTTGTGAAGTTTTGTTTATTTTAATGAATAAAACATTAAAATAATTAAGCAAATAAATATGGAAATGAATAAATAAATACTGATTTTTGGGTGTATGTTAAAACTCATTCATCAACTAAGAATAGGCTAACACAGTAAATATGGTATAATCTCATAAGAAATAATCAGTCAAGCAGTATTTGTAAGAATAAAGGCCAGAAATCAATAAAAGCCGTGTACCTTATCTAGTAAATGCATTTGTATATATAATGTAATTTTAATTCACTTTGTAGAACAATTTGCTTGATTCATTTTCATTTTTATTATTTGCTCATCTTGGCTTCATAGAAGGCAAACACATTTACTAAATAAACTGTCATTTATTAAAAAAAAAAGAGAGAGAGCAACAGAAGTAAAACATAAATTTCTTTGATAATGGTCTCTTGTTATTCTGAACCATGATACTTTATAGGGTAGATTCTTGGTGAAAGTGTTCATGTGTGTGTGTGTGTGTGTGTGTGTGTGTGTGCGCTGTATATATCTCTGTTTGCTTTGTGATGTGATCAGTACAGTAGTGTCTAGCTGGACTGGACTGCTTTAAATGAAAGTGGGGAACACATTAAGGTGTTTAAATGTCTATATGTATATGCTACCTGCTAAAATCATTGAATTTGGTGTTAAATGTTATTAATATGTTTGCATTTAGCTGCTTGTCATGTTACTTGTGTACATACATCGTACATTATTGTGCATTATTAGAGCAAGTTAACTTCAGAAAGGGGTCATGGACAATATTGGTGGCACCAAATGCAGTTTGTTTGCAGATGATGTGCTGCTGCTGTATTGGCTGAGTTTTTTTGTATTATTTAATATTAGTCTAGAAGCAAGCAGTAAATTTTATTTTTATATAAAAAAATGTATTTTAGTTTTACACAAGATCAAAGTTTAATACAAGTTCAGATTTTAATATAAATAAAACACTGTTGTGGTTATATTTTGTGTTTAATATTTTGTCTGGTCTTCAATTTGCATTAAAAGATGGTATCCCACAATTCCATGGGAGGGGTGAGGTTACATAATTATGTATGCAAATCGTGTGTTAATCAGTGTACAGATTTTTGGCCAGAGGTACCTACTTTTCATGTGCCTTTGTCCAGATTTTTGATGATTCCAGGATGACAGGTATGTTTGTGATGTCTGGATTCTTGTTGCTATTTTCTTGTGCCCATAATATTAAGCATCATGTGAAAACAGCTGTAATTGATCATAGATGATACATTCTAACTGTTTACAAAATATACTATATATAACATTGAATTTCTAGTAATGTTTGCAGGGAATTAAATATTTGGTAAGATACACTGAAATACTTATTTTCCATTTGCTGAACTATTTCTTATATCTTTGCATAAGACTGTACTTTGTGATCATTTCTGGTGTAGAAGGTCAGAATTTTGTGAATATAACTGTCAAAGCAAAGATTTTTGTGACAGGAATGACTGATAAACTAGAGATAATGGCCAGAAATGATCAGTACCCTATTTGTGTTATAGGACAAGCTGCACTCGCATTGATTTTAACAAAGACAGTCATCACACATTCTGCTGGTATAATTCTAAAAAAATGAATAAATCAAGGTTTGATGTCATAGTCTGAAAAAAAAGAATTTATAAACCCTTCAACAAGAGTTAAAATTCTTTTAAAAACTTTGAGTTTAAAATATGATGTTCCAGAACAAAAAACAAAAAGTCAGGTCAGGTGATCCAAGACACACAGGTCTCATCCATCCATCCATTCACACAAGTCTCATGTGACATATAGAAAAACCCTTAAAAAGTTCAGCATATTGTGTATTAAGATTACGTCTAGTGGGATGGGGGAGAAATGCATCACTTAATTTACATATACCTTATAAAATTTGAAACAAGAAAGGATAACTAATATTTGCTTTTTCTACCAGTTACATTTTAGTTTTTATTTATTTTGTTTTTACATTAGTTAACCGGGTTAGTCCAACTGGGCACAGAGTGCCCTTTTTCAGCGGAGACCTGTGAGAAAACCTCTAGGAAAGTAATTAAAAATTAAGGGAAAAAAAACTAACAATTCAGTTATAAGTTGTAAGATACTTAACAGTACAAAAAGAGAGAAACAGAAGTATACAACATAAATATTTACAAGGCAAAAGAATAAGAAATTATGTACTCACCATAACGTTCCATGTTTGTTGTCCATCTCACCTACATTCTTGCTGATTGGGTATGGAGCCGATCCTCGGCTCCAACTCGGCCAAATACTAAAGCTCGAGAGCTTCCACTGGCTTGAGCTTGACCCCTATCCCATGATTCTCTGGGTTACATCCCCAGATCTTGTTTGCAAGTGAAAGGAACTTACACTAGTCATACAATAGAATACCAAGTTATATATATACATACATATATATATATATATATATATATATATATATATATATATGTGTGTGTGTATATATTTATATATATATATATATATATGTGTGTGTGTGTGTGTGTATATATATATATATATATATATATATATATATATGGTTCTACCTGACATAGTGTAACCACACAACACCGATAAGCATATCACGGACAGCACATATTCGACAGTGCATAAACAGGAAAGCACACATAACGGACAACGAAATAAAAACCCCATACACTGCACACACCACAATCACAATTATTAAAACAAAACACATCCCCATTCCACAAACCACACACACAACACAAGCACACCAAAATCCTTACAAGCCCACACTAAACCTTACCTAACCCTAAGGTCCGTATATATACTTACCTACCCTATCCCTAACCCTAACTCACTTAACCCGCCCTAAACCTCCCCTAACCTAACTCACTTAACCCACCCCTATCGCCTCTAACCTAACTCACTTAACCCACCCCTATCGCCTCCCCTACCTAACTCACTTAACCCACCCCTATCCCCACAGACCGTCAATCTCCACACTTACCTGCCTTTCGCACCCTAACTCACCACCACATACTCACACAGCCTTTCCCCATGTCGGCATCCTCGTGTTGTCATCCGTCGTCGGTCTTCTGCATTGTCGATGTTCTGCCACTCGCGATTCCGTCGGTCTTCTATATATCTTCTGGAGCTCCGAATTCCGCTGTCGGTCTTCTGCGCTGTCGACGAAGTCAGGTAGAACCATATATATATATATATCCATACCTACATATATCAAAGACTGAGAAAGGAGAAGCATCAGAGACTCCAAACCATACAACTGTATAAACATTTATAAGATAGTCCACCCATTCCTTCAGGAATGCAGGATGGGGGTGGGACACAAGAATGTAGGTGAGATGGACAACAAACATGGAATGTTATGGTGAGTACATAACTTCTTAATGTTATGTTGTCCTATCTCGTCATAATTCTTGCTGGTTGGGACAGCGTCCCTAGGTCCTTTACCCTAGGGTGGCTTAGGAAAAAACACTCCTCAAAACAGTGGAACCAAAGGAGACTTGTTCTGGGAGGCCACATCAACTTTGTAATGCATAATAAAGATATAAGGTCTCGCCCATTTAGCTGCTGCACAAATAGAATCCATGGGAAGCCTAGCTTGGAAAGCAGAGGATGTAACAACTGCTCTGGTGGAATGTCCTTTTACCTTGCCTGGAAGTTGCTTGTTATTCTTACTGTAAGAAAAGGATATGCAAAGTTACTTTAGAAACTGATAATCCTTTTCTTTTGGCTGAAAAGGACGGCTGAAAAGGACACAAACATTTGATCAGATTTTCTAAAGGGCTTGGTCCTATGTAAATAGAAGCCCAATTGTCTGTGTACATCTAACTGATGTCGTGTATAGTCTGCCTTGTCAGTATAATTTGGAAAGGCTTACTAGTATATGTCTTTCTCATAGATGGCTTGTGTGATGAAACTATGATATGCTTCACTGCAGAGGAAAAATTGTAACACCTGGCTAATCATGGAATTGGAGCAGCTATGCTGTCAACTTGAGTGTCTGGATGGAAGGATGGAACATTCCTGATGGGTGGGTTAACAGATCTGGAACTGGGTCCAGGATCCACGGTTCCTCTAGCAAATGGGTCCAAAAGATGGGGAACCACACTTGATGATGCCAGTAAGAAGCAATGAGAATCATTGTGCTTTTCAATGTACTGGCTTTCTGTAGTACTTTGGGGATTAGCGGACCAGGAGGAAAGGCATAGAGAAGTCCCAGGGGCCAATTGTGAACTAGTGCATCCCTTGGTGACTTCTGTAAGGAGAATTATTGCAAAATAGCTGCTGCATTTGGCATTCATGGATGTGGCAAAGAGGTTGCAGCAAGGCTGGTCCCATTTCTGGAAAAACTTTTCCACAATTTCTAACTTTAGGGACCACTCATAAGGCAACAAGATAGCGCTGCTGAGCTTGTCTGCTATCACATTGGATTTTCCCAGGATGTGTGTTGCTATCAGAAAATGTTGAGAAGCAACTGTCCATTGCTATATTCGTTGTGCCTCTTGACATACGGGGTACGACTTGGTTCCTCCTTCTCTTGTTTGTATACCATACCACTGACATATTGTCTGGATTGCAACTGTTCCCGTCAGAAGAGAGTCCTGAAAGTGTAGAGCACTGCTCTCATCTCTAGAACATTTATGTGTAAATGGCTCTCATGTTCTTGCCATAGGCCTTGGACCATCATTCCCAGATAATGCCCCCCCCCCCACCAAATCTGGGAATCATCTGTGGTCAAAACTGCAGTTGGTTCCAAAAAACAAAAGGATGGCCTAAATACAACTGTTTTGTCTGTAACTACCAGACCAGATCTTTCTTGCATGAGTCCGTAATTATTATCTGGTGTGAAAGTCATAGATCTTGCATAGACCACTGGGTAAAAAGAAGCTATTGAAGGATTTGCATGTGTAGTCATGCTAGAGGGACTAAAAGAATTGCAGCTGCCATCGTATCCAGAACTTGCAATACATCCCTAGCTTGAACTCATCATTTTGATATTAATGTTTTGACTTGTCGATGAATGGATTGAATTCTGTCAGGAGTAAGCTTTGCCACCATGTCTTTTGAATCTAGATTTGCACCCAAGAAAGCAATATGTTGCGACTGTCACAAGGCAGATTTTTTAAAGTTTACTGTAATGCCTAGCCTGATGCAGAGCAGCATAGTTTTGTCCCTGGTCGGCAAGTCAGGAGCCAGTCATCTAAGTATCAAAACACATGGAGTCCCTTTTGTCTCAAGTGAGCCATGACCATTGCCATGCATTTGTTGAACACCTGGGGGGCTGTAGGGAGACCAAAGGGCAGGGCTCGAAATTGGTAATGACTGGCTCCCAGTCGAAAGCGTAAAAACCTCCTGGAATGCTCATCCATTTTTATGTGGTAATACGCATCCTGGAGATTTATTGACCACATCCAATTGTATTTCCCTATAAAGGGAAATATTGACTGCAGTGTCACCATCCGGAACTTTGATTTCTTGACTGATTTGTTTAGTTTGCTGAGATACAGAATGGGTCTCAATTCCCCTGTTTTTTTTGGAACTAAAAAGAACCTTGAGTAAGTTCCAGATCCAATTTGGTCTGCGGGGGACTTCTTGGATGACTATTTTCCTTAGCAACATGAGTATTTATTGTGTTGCATAATTCCTTTGACCAGGTGGAATGTCTGGTAAGGATTTGTTTATGGGAGGGAGGTGGAAAAGGGAATGTAATAACCTCTCAATATGATTGTCTGTACCCATTTGTCTTGTGAAATTTTTTTGCCAGGCATCTGGGTACAGTGACAAGTGTCCCTGACTGCCTCCAGAGAAGAGCAGGTGGGCCTCCTTTCAGGAGCACTGGAAGGGTTTACCAGAGAAGTATCCCTGTCACCCTAGTTCTGCAGACCCCCTCTGTCTCGAGAGCAGCATCTTCCATTATTACCTCCCCCTCTGCCTCTGGGGGAGGTGTCACCACGTGCATCAGAAAAACCTTTATGGGACTTGTGGAACCACATCTTTCCACCTTTCTGACCTTTGGGATAAGGTCTAGATGGGGCAGAAAAATGGACTCCAATAGCAGACAAGGTACTTCCTTCCTGTTCGCACCTGGTCAAGGTCTCTTTCACCTTTGACCCAAAAAGGCCTGAACCGTCAAAGGGGGCATTGGTGAAGGAAGACTTGAAGGGTTCGGCAAAGTTGCACAGATGCATCCAGGATTGTCTCCGCAGACAAAATTCCTGCAGCTCTTGCCTTGCTCACTCCATTGGCTGCATATGAAATCAATCGCATGGAGAACTTTACAATGGAATTGAGGGTAAAGAGCTGTGAGGTAACTTTATCAGCAGACCCCAAAGCTACAGAACCCTGAAGAGTCTCTCCTAGCTCCTTGAGAAGACCCCTTTGTAGTCTTGTGAAGTGAGATAGTTCAACGACCATAGGCTAAAGGCCTCTAAAGAGAAGGCACGCTTTCCATATCTGTCCATAGTCTGCGAATCTTTATTGGAAGGATAAACAGATGAGGAGGTCTCAGATAACTCCTTCTTTGTGACCACCACCACCACCACCACCACTGCATCTGCAGGAACTCCTTTTGTCAAAAAGTCTTTATCAATAGGGGCGGTGATAAATTTGGGCCTCCTCGGAACAAGCTCCACTGTATCTGGGGAAGTCCATGCTTTATGAGAGATAACTGTCAATAGCTGGTCATAAGGAGGAGTTCCCCAGGAGGTGGAAGCACAAGACCCAAAAGCCTCCAGGTATATCTATTCATCCTCTGAAGGTTTGGTGATCTGCCAGTAATCCCTCTGTTTCAGGATCTCAAGGATGTCTGCAAAAGAGACATCCTCAGAGGGGGAACCATAGGGAGCCTTCTGACTCGTCCAAATCTGTATCAGAAGTGACTGACTAAGGGGAGTCTATGTCCTTCCTCTTGCGCAGTCTCTTCTGTGGGACTTCCTCAGAGGGATGCTCTGGTGAAATTTTGAAAGAGACGATGCCACCTGCAGGGGCCTCCTGAGGCTCCAGGTCTTTACACTTAGGGGGAGGAGATGGTAATGAGATCAGCACTGGCACCTGTAGGGACGCAAAGCTGGGCCCGAGAGTGGAGCCATCTAAGTGGACAGCACTCTCTCCATCAGTTTAAAGGCCCTATTGTCCCTCTCTGAAGAGACCTTCCTCTCCAAAGAGACTGAAGGCTGGCTATGAGACAGAGCGGGTGGCTCTAAAACTGTCCGTGCCGACTCCCCCCCAGTCCCAACTGGCGATCGTTGGATCCTAGACTCCTCGACATCAGATGGAGCTGCGGAAGTCAAAAGCAGATGTCGGAACCAAAGATTCCAGAAGGGCTCTTGGTGCCCACAGCTCCGCTACTATCAGATCCAAGCTCTCTGACTCCAAAGACTCCAAGGTGATTGAAGGAGGAATCGATGCAGAAGTTGTCAGCTGGGATGGCTCTGATTCCTTTGGGTCTGGAGAAGACAAAATTTTTGGCAGGGCTGGTGTTCAAAGTAATCTCTTTACCACCTGCTCTACATCTTCATCAGATAAACTTCTGGAAGAATGGCTGGGCAAAGAAGGAGATCTGCCTCTTTTCCAAAATAGGCAATCTGAGTTGAAGAGATTGGCTCCAGTATAGGAGACCTTCTCCTGCTCAATGCCTCAGTCGACTATGTGGACACTCTTGGAGCCGAAGAAGATGATTCTGGTCTATCGGAGCAGAGAACCCTCGGTTTGATGCTGTACATTTCTTAGGTGTCTCTGAAACTGGAGCCATTGTAGCAGGTCTCTTGGTCGATTTTGAATGGATTGAAGGGGAAGAAGATTTGGAGCTCTGAGAAGTATCTAAAGCTTCTTAAAAAGGCCCTTTCAAAAACAACCCTTTCCATCAATTTGTTTTTATGTTCATGGAGCACCCTGGTGCTGAAACCATGACAAATGTACAGGGGTCCTGTAAATGGATGGCACCGAGTCAGGGAATTCAACTAATGCACAAGATGAAATCTACAGAAAATAGAAATAAATAATACAATTAACAGTAATATAGATAAGAAAAAACAATACTCAGCCAACGAGCTAGCAGAACACTTCTCGATCGCTTGAGTGAAAAACGAGATCTGGGGATGTTACCCAGAGCATCATGGGATAGGAGACAGCCTCGAGCAAGTGGAAGCTTTTGAGCTGTAGTATTCAGTCGAGTCGGAGATGAGGACTGGCTACATAGGCAACCAGAAAGAATTACGGCAAGATAGGACAACATAACATCAGTATTTTGAGAATGCAATAGAAATATGTTTGAGAAGTTTGATTAGCATTAAGATATATATGCAAGGAATATAGCAATGCCTAAAATAAAAAATATATAATATGCAATTCAGAGTAACATCATGACATAGTACAACAAAGATGTGTTTAATAGCATAGGTACTAACTGGAGAGAGAGTAATATGTGTAGACAATTTAGATAGCAGATACCAGGTAGATATGTTGATTAAGAGAAGAAGAAAAATTAATTAGGTTATTTCCTGACAAGTGCAGATCCATGCTTGTTGGAAATTAATTTTTAATTGACTTTTAAATTTGCCACTTTTAGTTGTGGAGCAAAGGGACAATGGAAGTTTGTTCCATGAGATCTTTAACTGAATGATTTTAAACTACTTTTCCAATATTTTTGTTTGAATTGGTCACCTGAAGTAGGTTTTGCTATGTGCTTCTGATGTAAAGATTGGGTGTGTAGGGTGTAATTATGAATGTAAGGGCAGGGCAGGAGTTGGGGCTATTTAGGATGCTATGTGCAATTTGTAGTTTTTATATCTGAAGCATGTATGGGAGCTCAGGCCACCTTAAGCTTTTCAGGGATATACGATGATGGGATTTATAGCTATTACTGGTTGTGAATCTGGCTATCTTTTTGTAGGCGGTTTCTAGCTTGGTTAAGAGATTATTTTGGAGATTAGCAAGTATGGGAGCAACATACAGCAGGGATGGTAGAATAAATGTTTGAGCCAGTATAGGTCAATATTTGTTAGGTTTAAATTAGTTGTTGTGGTATAGAAGACCTAGTTTTTGATTGGACTTTGATACAGTT
The DNA here is from genome assembly GCF_019279795.1 of Protopterus annectens. Taxonomy (NCBI): domain Eukaryota; kingdom Metazoa; phylum Chordata; order Ceratodontiformes; family Protopteridae; genus Protopterus; species Protopterus annectens. The sequence goes on from NC_056742.1 coordinate 228,821,935, forward strand.
TAAGATATGCAGGTCAAATTTTAATTGGTCTTTTGTAGTAACTCCAAGCAATTTGGTGTTTGAGTGGGTGGTGATAATTGTATTATCTAAGGATAAGATGGTGCCGTTTTCTTTAGCTGGATTGAGTTTTTTTGGAAGGAAAAGGAGAAGCTTGGTCTTTTTGGGGTTGAGAAGCAGGTTGTTTTCAGTTAACCATTGTTCAACTAGATGCAGATTGTTGCGCATAGTGTGGAGATTTTGTATATTTTCGGCGGTGTTAATAATTGTGGAATCATCCGTGTACTGTATTAAGGTAGAGTGGAGGTAGGATACATGGAGGTTATTTCTAAATATATTAAAAAGTAGGGAGCCCAGGATAGAACCCTGGGGAACCCCAGACTTAAGATGGAAAGGGGAGAAGGATGTTTGTTATCTGATGGACTGATATTTGTTTGAGAGGTAGCTGTTAAACCAGGAGGTAGTGGAGGTATAGAGTTGTAGGTTGGAAAGTTTTAGGAAGATGGGATGGGAAACCGTATCAAATGCTTTGTATAGGTCAAGGAAAAGAACATATATGAGTTTATTATTATCTCTGGCTTGGGCAGTGCTGTGTGGGAAATATAGTAGGGCAGTGATAGTACTGTGTGAGGGTCAGAAACTGTGCTGTGTGGGTGCACTTAAGTTTGCCTGTAAGAGGTGGTGTAGTATTTGTCAATGTATACATTTTTCCAGTATCTTGTATGAGGGGGATAGTATGGTAATGGGCCTGTAATTTGAGGGTTCTGTAGAGTTTACTCCCTTGTAGAGGGTATTATGAACATTTTTTTTTCCAGATATCTGGTGCTGTATTTTCTTGGATATATCTATTGATAAGTTCAGATACAGGGCATGCTACAGATGTGGCTGCATGTTTGAGAAATAATAGAGGGAGCTTGTCGGCTGATGGGGAACAAGGTTTGAGTTTGTTAAGAAGTGATCTGATGAAGGAAGTTAGTATGGGTGCTAGGGAGAATGAGGGAAGAGATGAGGTAGGAGGTGGAGTCTTTATAGCGAGAGTTTCTGGTTTAGATGCTTTTCCATTGTTTCGATGAAAAGGGTTTTAAGTAGAGTTGCAGTTTTGCAAGAAGGTTTGTAAGGGAAGGGGTTTGGTGAAGAGAGGTTCCCTGGAGATAGTAATTTGTTTGAGTGCCAGAATTTCTTTGAGTTAGAATGTGTGTTTCTCAGAGATTTTTGATGGAATTTTTTTGTCCAGTAGGACCTGCTTTTTTGTCTGGTTGAAAAGCTGTTTATATACATTCAGGTGGAAAGTTGAGGTGGTGTTCTTTTCCCATGCTCTCCAGGCACTGTCTAATAAGTGATTAAGTTGCCTGGCTTAACCATGGTGCATAATTATATTTTAGCCTAATTTTTCTACTGGGAGCCAGGGTGTTTAGGGTTTTGAGGAATATATGGTTGAAGCTTTGGACAGCCGCATCAAGGTGTAATGTGTTTAGGAATAACCAGTTTACAGTGGACAGTAATTGGTTTAGGGTGACAGGGTTGTAGTTCTTAAGGTTGCAATACTATTTACAACCAACATTGTATTGACTTCACCACTTTTTCCCCTCCTACTTTCAGTGCATCTATAGACAGTATGTCCTCTCAATAAATAGTGTAATCTACTTGGGAAGAGAGTGACACAGATAGATGAGAAAGAAAAGAAGAGCCTTTTTTCCTCCAAAAGCAGGCTGTTAAGGCCTCCAGTTGGGTTTGTAGTTAAATATTCTTTCATGCATTAGTAATAGCAGATCTCCAGATTTTGCATTTCTCTTATAATATGAGAATTTTCTGGATTAAAAACTACTGTTATAGTTTAGTTTTGCATGCTATGTGTCTTGCCACCACAGGAGGTTAATTAAAGTGAAATTCAAATCACATTGTGATATGTTGGACTACAACCAGTACATATGCATATCTAGAGGTAGGCAGAGATGGTGTCCTTTCTCAGAGTAGGAAGAAGTTAATCTTCCAGGGTTGGTCTCCCTCCAGTCATATGTAAAATTGTGCATCAACAATAGAATTAGCACACAATAAAACAACTGCATGGATGCATCAGTCTTAAAATGGATGCTGCTGAGAAGTATATAATTGGTACTGTGCAACCTCAAATGTTAAGGGATAGAAAATTCAGAGTTAGATGAGCAAAGTAAAAATTATTCAGTTTTTACCACTATGAAGAAAAGTGTTTCCTTACATTTCTTAAGGCAGGGAGGTAAAAAAGGGCAATGAAGTAGCCATGGATATGAGCCATCAGCAGTAGGTAAATCTGGTCCAAACTGTATTCCCTAATTCCATAAGCATCGGTACCCTGAACAACTAAGAGTTAGAAGTCATTAAAAGTCACCATTCTTAATGTCTGTTAAACTAGTAGTAAAAAGCCACATAACCAAATAGCAAATGGATATCAGTACCACACAGCATCTAATCACTGTTACAACACAATAGAAACAAAAAAATCATGAATTATTTTTTGAAAAAAATCATGAACATTTGTGAGTTTTTGCTGTAGGCCGAATGTCTGTGCTACTTCCAGTGCTTATCTCACGTGATATTTGATTAAGTATGAGCTAGGTACGACCTGTTAATATTTGAAAGTGAGGGGAAGTGAGATGATGTGCTGTTATGTTGAATAATGCCACAATTCAGTGTCACATTCTAATTATTACACTAGTACCTCAGCTATTAAAATATGTATCTGTATAAATTTTGTGGTATGAAAGTCTAACAAACTATCACGATCCCTAATGTTATCATCCCTTGAAACTAATATTGAGAAAGTAAAACTATTCTTCTGACATGAGTTTTACAAAGAGCAAGCGCTCCTGTAAGGAAAAAAAAAAGGAAAACATTTTAGTTAGAAATTTAGCCTTCCTAATGGATTATCACATCTCTAACATAAACTCAGGAATTAGCAAACTTGAACAAAAATCACCACTCTCATTATGGTTATCAGGAACACAAATGAAGTAAAAGGCTAAGAGAACTACACAACAAGGTGAAATATTAAAATGATATAAATCGTTTAAGGTTGTGGGTGCTTCAACATGAATACTTATGTATAGATGTCTTAAAAATAGTAGCCCTTTATCACTGAAATATCTCACAGATGGTAGTTAATGTTCATTTTCTCCAGGAAAAAAGAAAAATAATCTGTCAAGCTTTTTCTTCTGGCATCCATTCTCATGTCTGATATATAAAGAAAATATTATTTAAAATGTCTTCTGTTTTCCCTTTGCACCTGGATTTCTAGTCACTTTGCTCACCATGTTGTCTGACTGGGAAATCTCATCTTCTTGTGATCTAGTAATAATCTTATGGGGTCCTTCTGGATATTAGTGAAGGGGTAGGAAGGAGAAACTGCTTCTTGGCTTAACAGAAATAACCACTACCATTCATACAAATAAACAGGATCAATGTCAATATATTTAAAGCTCTAAGTTTTTAATAGTGAATCAACACATAACAATGATTATCAAAATACACAGTGATAAACCATTTGGCGTCACAGCTTAAATCAGAGTTTCACAAAAGTGACATGTTAGCAGAGCATTCAAAACTAATGGAAAGGTCTGTTTAGTAGCATGCTGCTAATAAAATTAAGTTGTACTCATACCAGATAATGTACTGACACTTTGCATAAACACTTAAAGAATCCGAAAGTCACATTATTATCATAGGAGAAGAGATACACAACCATGCTTTGTCTCATAAAGTGGGCAAGCTGTGTTAAGGAAATAAAAATGTATAGTCATCCCCTTTGGGAAAAACAAAGTACCCACAAATTATCACATAGACAGCAACCCACTGAGTATGGAAAAAGTAATCAGAGACCTAGGGACCCAAGTCGACAGCGACCTCTCATTTGACACCCACGTTGCCAAAGTGGTTAGAAAAACATTCTACCTTGCACACCTCATCATGAAGGGATTCACATCCAGATCCAAGGATGTCATTGTACCCCTATACTCCTCCCTCATCAGACCCATGATTGAGTACAATGCCCCATTTGGTATGTACCTCACCCGGCATTTGCAACAGCTGGAGAGACCACAAAAGTACCTCACCAAGTGGATCAAGGGTCTCCAACATATGTCTTATTCTGCCAGACTAAAACTTCAGCTCTATTCAGTAGCATACCACCTGCTCAGAGGTGATCTCTGCCTGATGTACAAGGCCATGTCCAATCAGGATCTAATGGACATGCTCCACCTCAAAAAATCCAAATCCATCAGGACCGCGAGAGCTAAAGACTTAAACCTCGGCACAAGTATGAATAGGACATGCTGGAGGGATAGATTCATAACCCAGAGGCTTACCATGCTTTGGAACAAGATCCCAGTTCATATTAGGCAGAGCCCCTCACTGACTCTCTTCAAGAGAAATCTTGACGAGTGGATGGGAGATCGTAAGTTTACCCCAGGGGTCACATCTGTGTCACTGCTAGATAGGGGCACAGTAAACTAATTTTATTATATAAGGGGACCTTCATTGTGTCACTACTAGACAGAGGCACAGTATTCTAAATTTATTCTGTACATTTTTGTACCATTTCATGGGGTGGCAAAAGCCACATCACTATGGCTAGGCTTACAAATGCCCCAGGGCAGATAGCCTAGTACTAAACTATGAAACTATGAAACTATGAAAAAATGTCCTGTTTGTAAAAAAGTGCATTAGTATGACATTCTCATCAAATTGTCTCTAGGTGGAATAAATTACAAAGTGGTAATAAACATGGATAATGCAGGGCCACTACAGCTACTGAGAGGATGTGGATTTAATGATATGCACACACATATATATGCACACATATTTATACATACATGTATATGTATTCACATTGTTTAGTTTCTTGGTGGAATACTCCTTTAATATTAGTATGAGTACCAGACTATGTTTTAGTCAGAACATTGTAAAAGTAGGATTTGCTTGCAAAGAACAGTTTTGCCTTTCAGAATTGCTACAATATAAATGAAGTAGAATAATTTTATTTTAGTAACTGAAAATATATAAAGCAACATTGAGCACATGCTTATCTTTTGGAGGCATACAAGACTTCAAGAAAAGTAGACTGGTAATAACTGATGAGAAACTACTTGCCAAAGATGTACAAGAATGAAGCTGGCAAACAATTGCATTAGGATGCCAAAAAATATATATATCAGCATGGTGATTTATTGTCCTGAAATTCTTATTAGATGATGAAAGTTGGGGAAGGGGAAGTAAATAATTTCAGCTATTGACATAAATATATTTTTATTAAGAAAATAATTTGCCACTGACTCTCTTGAGATGAACCATTAATTTACTCCCTTTCATCAAGTTCCCTATTTATTGAAGGCAACCAACATTATCATTTCCTGAAATGAATGGAACAAAGACTTCAAGCTTTGACTAAAATAATGTTATTGAAAGTTACAAAGAACAGTCTGTTTACATAATTTTGATCTTTATTTTCTCTCTTATGCAATATGAGTATGTATATATAAGAAGGTATGTGGGGGAGGTGTTTCTTTTCTTTTTCTATTTTTATTTTTATCTTACGTGAAGTGCATTTTAAACATGTTTGTTCAATGTCTAATATCTTTAACTGGATGACTTTTAATAATGGTCCATCAAGAAGTTAAATTATGGTAAGCTGTCTTAAGTCCATAATTTTAGTGTATTAAAACAAGTTAGATTGTTATGTAATTGTTGTACTGAAAAATCAAAACAAAAACACACCGTGAGAGAACTCTTCAAGGACAAAGAGCACATTCTGTAGATCACTTGAACACTGGACTTTGTTATAAAAATCACCAAAGAAAACTATGAATAGCACTTTCAAAATCATCCCTAGGTTATTCAGAAAGTATAGTAAAATTGATAAATTACCACACAAAGTTAATAAGCACTTACATTCTCTTTACTATGAGGAACTTTTTCAGAATAAGTTGTTTAAAATTTTTTAAGTATTTAAAAGAATAATATCACAATGTCATCAAATCATCCACCAATAAAAATAAAACAATCATTAAATATACAAAACCTAAAGGTTGTTTAAAGAAACTTTTACAAGCCACTACTGTCAATACAAAATCATTAACATTAAATGCTCTTATATTTTTATAAACGTTTTACTACAATACAATCATTCAGACCTGGAGCTGAGATGACTTGTAAATAACCTTTCCACTTGAGCTCCTGACACTTTAAAGAATTATTATATTGATCAGCAATTTTATTTTCATCTACTTGTTCTATAACTAAAAACATTAATATTCTAAAATCCGTGCATTCTTCTGCATGTCTTGCCAATACAACTGTATGATCTTTTTTCTTAATTGTTAATGCATGTTCTCTGATTCTTTCCATTTACCCACATACAGTTTTTCCAACGTAAAAACACAGTTGAAACAGCATGTAAGGTACACTAAGCCATCACTCTGACATGTGTATCTGTTTCTAGCTGTTATACTAACATCAAGATGTTTAAAATAAAAAGTACTTCCAAAATAAATTTACTTAAAATAGTTACAGTTCTGACACACAAATGTACCCCTCTTTGTAGTTACTTCAACACCTTCTGTATTGGACAAATTCCCTAAAATTTGTTTTAAATTACTTGTCTTTTTCAATACAAAATTCGGATTATTCCCAAGAATCCTAGCCAACTCAATTTCTTAAACTAATTTTCCAGTTCTCAGTAATGATGTTGCAGATACCTCGACTATCAATACTAATTGGTAAAGGAAAAGAAAGACTTACTTCTTTTTGATAATCTATTGAGTTAACTATTCTTCTGTTACTTACTTTGGGAACAAATCTCATTTTCAGTATAGGAGGAAATCGACTATACCTATGTTCAAAAATCTTTTCAGATATTTTCCTTATCTTACTTTCAGGGTACCTTCTAAGAATGAAAAAGTTTTTTTTAATATGTCAACTTCTTCTTTAAACTTCTGATCATCACTTAGTAAGTGACTGTACCTAATTGCTTCCCCTAAATTTATTCAATTTCATAAAAGTAGGATGGTAACTCCCCCAGTGTAAATAATTATTTCTAAATGTATCTTTCCCAAAAATTCTGCTGATAACTTTTTTTTACGCTCTTTCAACATAGTAATTTTGATGTCTAAATAATTAAATGTTGTGCCTTGGTCACATAATACAAATTGTAACCAAGAAAAACACTGATTAATCTGTTGAAGTAATTCTTCTAACAAATGTTGATCTTCCATCCAAATAAAAAAAAATCATCAATGTATCGTCTGTAATAGCTAACTTATTTGAAATGTGATAACTTGACAAGATATTCTTCCTCCCACCAGCAAATTTTGTGAAGGCGGGCGCTATCTGGGCCCCCATAGACACTCAACTAACTTGTTGGTATGTGCTGTTACCAAAACAGAAAAAAATGTTAAGAGCTAATTCTAGCAGTTGACAGATAAAATCAATGTCCCATGCAAAGTTGTCTTTATGTTTACTTTAATAGTGTCTAACAAAATCCATGCCTTCTAATTGCTGTTTCATAGTGTAAAGGGAACATACATCTATAGTACACAACAAACTCTCTTTTTCTAAATGAATACTTTTTTTAATTGATCAAGAAATGTCCATGAATCTTTAAGCAAGGTAAAAAGCACTGTTCTGCACTATTGGATTAAGAACTGAATCTACAAAAACTAGAAATATTTGCTGTTTTATTTATTGGTGCAGAAACTAAAAGGTGGATTAATATTGTCTTTGTGCATTTTAGGTATACCAAACAAACTACCCATTTGTGTTTGATCAACTATTAAAAACTTTAAAAGGTCGACTGAAATATAACCCTGGTGTAATAAATCTAAGAGAACCAAATCAACTTTATGGTATTTTTTCCACAATAAATCTTTGAAAACTTTCCTATTATTCCCATTGTCTGAAAGTAATTGGTTAACAGCTTTATTATATTCATTGGTCTCCATAATGACTAATCCACTACCTTTATCTGCCCTCATGGGCCTATAATCTTGATATCCACTAAGCTGTTTCAGTACTTTAAACTCCTCTTTGTTATGATTATTTTTATTAAATCTTTGATAATTAATTGGTTTCCTTAACAATTTATACAAGTCCACTTCACATATAGAAAAAAATGTTTAGAGTGTTTACTAATGGGTGATTTACAGCACTAACTTTTCTATATTTAACCACTTCCTGTGACTCAGTTGTAATGTCAAATATGTATTTCAAATTTAGTTTTCTAATGTATAATTTGAAATCAAGCAAAGTCTTTGTAATATTAGTTTAGGCTTTGTATATTTAATATGTATTTAATTATTGTTTTATTTTCATTGGTGGATGATTTCATGATATCATGATATAATTCTTTCAAACAATTGATTTTAAACAATTTATTCAGAAGAAGTTCCTCATAGTAAAGAGAATGAAAGTTCTTATTAACTTTGTGTGGTGATTTATTAATTTTACTATATTTTGTGAATAACCAAGGGCTGCTTTTGAAAGTAAAGTTATACAGATCAGTTTTGATGAAGTTCTGATAGTAAAGAAACTGAAAGTGTTTAACTATTTTGTAAGAATAAAGAAGTTATCTCACAACATGTTTTTGTTTTGCTCTTTAGTAATTTTCTGTCTAATTATCTTAGTTCTTGGTTATACTCAAAAATCAGTCAAAAATAATTTATGTTTGCAGTAGATTGATGGCTGAACAATTCTTTCATTCATTTTAGTATGATAAGGATTGGGTGGTAGCACCTCCTGATCATATGTATAAGTATGTACAGATATTTAAGACAAGTCTACAAAATGTTATGAGTGGACTACAGCTGAATTCATGGTCCAGGATTTTGCACATGCCTAGAGGTTATCTCTCAGTAGCACTGCTAGATGAATATGTAAATAAGCTTAGTGTAGGTCAATTGCAATGAATGAGCACAAGTGAAGATCTTTTTAAAAACATGTCCATTTCTGGCAAAAATGTAAAGTATGCAAAATTCAGCATTAGGAACTTGCAAATTTGTAGACAAAAGCTTGAGGCTTTGTATTGCTTTGATTTCAAGTATTGCAAGCAAGAGTTGTTAAGTGTAGCCACCCTTGAGAAGTATAAGACATGTTGCAGATTGTTTTGCATTTGTGTCTGAAAATTGTAAAAAAATAATGGGGTTAAAATGTTTTACATATGGGTATCCTTTTGTGGACTCCATGATGATTTTATTAAAGAATCAAAAGGTAAAAATAGGAAAAATGTAGAAGACAAGGCAAACAAAATGGGGGAAGACGCAAGGAAAACATTAAGAAGGCTTGTGCTGGAGGAAGTGGTAGAGGAGGGGCACCCTGTTTTTGTTGGGGGATAGACCTCCCTATTTTTCTAACTAAGTGCTTATTTTTAATAGGGTAGTGTGTGTGGGCAATAGGTAAGCATATAATGAACAAAGGGTAATGGAAGAAGGTCTGAGGAAGAGAGTCTGCTTTAGACCCTAGTCCACAGAGCCTCATACATTTCTACTGCCAGACAGTGGTGCAATGACAGCCCCCAAAGTTGAGGGGTTAGGGGCCTGTGATGGTATGGTGGTAAGCACCAAATGGGAAGCATGTCCTCAACACATTGAGGACAGGCTTTGACAAGCTGAATCAATCTGTTCTCTACCTGTTCCAGTACATCCTTTCCCAAGTTCTAAAGCCCTCTTTCAGTGAGGCATTCCAAACTGTGACATGCCAGGGTGCCTGCAAGATTGATGCCACTGCCCTGACCCTATGAGGATGATTGCAAACAGACAGAGGGTGAGTGATCTCTAACATTGGATGTATGTACCCGAGTCAATCCTGAGGATTTGAATCCATAAAAAAAATAAAATCAATGGGAAAGAAACAAAATAATAAAGTAAAAAAATGCATAATTAAAATAATAAAAACAGAAAAAGGGGGATACAAAAGCGAAAATACACAATAAATCCATGTATCATGTTACATGCATTTAATTTCTTAAAACAATTTTATATTATAATTTAAATCTTTACTGAAGAAAAATGTGTGCTTATGCATACAGTGAGAATTAGGGAACTATATGTGTTCTTGGGAAGAAGAATATGAGCAGTGCTAATGCAGATGAATTCATATATGAAGTGCTTCTGAGTACTAGGAAGGGTATTGTGTTTCTCTCATTTTCTGTACATGCTTCTATGTTTGATATTCAGTACAAACACCATTTTGACTATTACATTTAATCACTTAAAGACAAAATAATGCAGTTTATTTTGACATAATTAAATTTGCTTGCAGTAATGTAAAGATTTCACTGCAGTTTGTTTTTTCAGGGACAGTGCTCTAAAATATTTCTTTATAACCAGGAAAGAAAAGAGTTTAAGACAGACTCTGCAGTTATACACAGACATATCTCTTAGTCTTGTTTACTGTAATGTAATGATTTCACTGCAATTGTTTAAGGTAAGTGGTGTATACTTTTTTACACATTCAAAATTTGTTTAACACAGAAAACTGCACTTCTGTACTGATATATATATATGTCAGTCTTCGTATCTGGAATGTAATAAATACCACAACTGACTTAGTTAAGATAAATAATTATAGATAATGAAATCAGTTAAACAAATATTATTGTATTAAATTGTAGTCATAACTCACTAGGGGAGTCAATGAGCCTAGATACTCATCATTTCTATTACCTTTTGTTTTACCTTATCTCTTACTCAGCTATAAAGAGAAGTTAGAAGACCACAAAAATCCAAGGAATCCCTGGAACTGGAACAGAAATCCAAGCAAAGAAGAAACAACTGACCAGGAAGCCAAAGACCACAGCAAATGAATCCATTACATATGGATGGTTGAATTCATACGGTGTGACAATCTTCCCATTAATGGAGGTTAAAAGGAAATGTATGCAATGTGAGTAGAGTTTTCAGAATACTGTGGTGTGAATGTAATGCTGTGCTCAGGTGGAACTTATTTACACACAGACAAATGTAGCAATTCATGGGCAGTTGCATTTCCTATGCTGTACAAATTTATGTGATTTGATAGGTATTGAAGAACTAGTCATTTATCGGTTCATAAGTTCATATTTAAGAATTAGACCAACTGCCCTTGTTGGCCATTCCAAGCTCAGCCAGTCTCTCTTTTTGTCATCAAATTTACCTACCCCATTTGGTTAAAATTGTTCTTACCCATCCCATGGTTGATAATTATATATTACCCCTAATGATAATAACTGGGATCATACCACAGATAATTTGAAGGTACTAAAGCTGCGTCTGTCTATTAGTAGAACAGGAAGAGTCCCGGGATACATTTTCATAGAGCCAAGTTACACTTGAATATAGACATGGATGTAGTTTGTGTTATGTAAATGGGGAGTTTGCTTAAGAGCAGAAGCATCCTGTGTGAAATATACCTATCCCTCCAAACTGTTCTGCTGATGCTGCAGAAGAGGTTTAAATCCCTAGACCAAGTATTTCTGATGTCATTTGAGCTGCTGATGTGCAGTAAATCCATAAGCATTGGGTCAGAGGATGTCTTTTATACCAATCACAGGTCACTTCTTAGCAGTCTGTAGAATACTGAGTATAGTGACAGGGCTTTGATTCAGTCCATGTAGGACACGTTGTTTAGATCTTGTATCCTTTTTGCAAAAGTATTGTTGGCGTTCGAGATGTTGCATGTGTATGAACAGATACATACCAAAGAAGGCATTATATTTAATGACTGGCCTAATGTGGGCTGAGTAAAGGGAAACGATGACAGTCCTGGAGCCAGCTACAATCCCTTTGTTTATAAACTGTGCAATATGCAAGGACTTTCTTATGGCAATGGACACATTTTGGTCAAAAGTTAGGTCATTGTCCAGATAAGTTCCCAAATCCTGAAAAACTGGGTCATCTCTTAGGGGTGTATTGTCAGTGTGGTAGACTTCTGGTGTAGATAACTTCCTTAAGGATATAATAATGCATGTTTTGGCATTTAGTTTCAGTCCATCATTTTGGGACCAGTTATTTGTTTGGAACAAGCCTTCCTTAAGTCATTTAGGAATTCAATGGATGCTCCTAGCTTGCAGTCATCTGTAAACTTAGTCAGCTTTTACTTAAGAAAAGTAAATGCAAACAGGAGAGGTCCCAGCCCAAAACCCTGGGGAACTCCAATGGTGACTCATCTCTTTGTGGAGGTAACTTCTTCTATTTTGACTTCCTGAATCCTATCTGTGAACCAGTTGGCAATCCAGTGGGTGTTATAAGGGTTTATTTCTGGTTTAATTAGCTTTTCTACTATGCCTGAGTGGGGAACTGTATCAAAAGCTTTGCCTATGTCAAACTATGCAGTATGTATCATTTTGCCTTCATCCATTGCTTTGTAGACTTTTTTTAAAAAATCCACCAGGTTGAGTAAGCATGACCTACCCTTGACAAATCCAAACTGAGATGGGTCCAGTGATTGGATGTTCCATATCTCCTGATTGATTAGTTTCATAATAAGTATTTCTTTGCTTTGTTTAAGGGGTCTGTAATTGCCTGGGTCTGTGGAAGGTCTTCTCTTATACAGGAGAATGACTGTAGCTGTTTTCCATTCACGTGTTATGAAAACTTTATGGAGGGTGAGACTGAAGTGTTGTCATGGTTCTGGCTAAATCATACATCATGCTATTTAAGATGCATCTGAGGATGTTGCAAGGACCCAATGATGGGGTATTTTTAGCTTTTGATAACACTTTTAGTATTTGGTTTTGTGTGATAACTAGAGGCAAGCCAGTTTCAGGTAGATTTTGAGGGACAGATGGAGTGGGAGGGAAGAGGGTAAAGTTAGAGGTAAATTTAACAACCAGTAAGTTCATTATATCTTCAGCCTCAGTGTAAGTAATATAGTTCACAATCAGGTCAGTGCATTGCTGCATTTTGCTTTTGAGATTATGGACATAACTAAAAATGCCTTGCGATTTTTTTTTTGGTCTGATTAGCTATTTTAGTCTCAAACATGGTTTTGGTGGATTTTATTAAGCTCCTGAATTGCTTCTTTATTTCAGTGACAATGGCTGTAAAATTCTGGGCATTACTCTTCTTACCTTTAGTCAGAATTATTTTTCTTTTATTATAAAGTCTGTTTTATTACAAAGCTATATTTCTGAGTAAAGTATGTCCTGGTCATTCATTTAGCACAGCAAGCCCTATCCCCCTCCCCCAACCTCCACTTTGACTAGGGTGTAGTGACTGGCTGAGGTTTCATTATTGCTGCAAGTGCACTTATATTACTTTTGAACAGACAATTGTGTAAAGCAATTGTTATAGTAATATTTCTGTGCCCCAAATAAACAATAATTAACATTGGCTGCATATAATCTAAATAATAATTCAGTTTATGCAATGTAAAATTAAATTATGTATAACTACAAACTTTTTTCTTCATTCTGTATAAATACATGAACAAATACTTTAATCCTGCACATGTATGTCTTTGATATGCAGAGCTATATATGCAGTTTTATTATAAATATGTTTAATTTACATTTATCCAAAACATTCTGTTAATACATAACTAGCAAATCTTTTTAAACTGTCATACATTCCTACTTCCTTTGTATTATTATAATAGCATTACAGATAATGTATGCAATTACACATATCTTTTTTTCAGCAAATACTTATATTTATGCAAACTTGCAATACTTTTTATATTGAATATGACTCAATAAAATAGTGACCATTAAAAAAATGGGCTTTCTATAGAACTCAGACCTTCTCTCCACTACCTCTACTCTGCTGGCTGGTCAGAACTACGCTTCTGCAAGTTATCATATAAGTGATGGCACTGTTGGCTGCAGCTGATAATACCTGTCTGGGATGACAGGTGGTCTCCGGTTCCTGCAAGATATCAATCTTTTCCAGGTGGTAGTTTTTCTGCACAATTCAATCTTCTCCTGATATGACTCCTTGAGAAGCAGAGCATAATCAGGGGCTCTTTCCAAGACCAGCTTAGAGCATGGTCTTGTGTCTTCACAGGTGATGCCCTAACATGAAGTGCAAAAAATGGAATGAAGAAAGTAAGAATAGGACTGTAGTTCACAGGTTTAGAACCATTCCCTGTGGGGTGAGACATCATTTTAACCAAACCCACTTAAGTAAAAGGGGCAATATATCCGGTATTGATATTATTGGCAAGTTTGATTTAACCAAATATGCTGCGTCACATACATTTTTTTTCTTAAAGGAAACCACTCACATTTCATTTAGATCCTAGATAAAAAATTAAATGTATTGAATAATTATGTACATCACTTGGAATTGCTACTGCTGCTGGCCATTGTGTAAGGTGCATATTCTTTGAAGTATTATACCTGAATACCATTTATACATGCCTCATGCAGTTATTAGTGTTTTTTGTGGACATATATTATTATGTGATAGTACAAGTTTTACGGACTGATGAGCCATTTGAGGTGCTAAGGTCTGAAGGGATTGAACTTCTTCTTGGTGCAAACTGCCATTCAGATGACTCCATTTTGTGTATGTGTTTTTTTTTACTATATTCTGATGTAGGTTAGTCTAGGGCCATTCATGTGTTACCATGGCAAGCTTGTGATACCACAGAGGTGTGTTGTGGACTGTAGAACTTGTTCATGTCAGCCTGGGGCCCCTTCATGATCATCCAAGGTGAACGTATGCCTATACATTGCTCTTCAGAATTGCATATTACTATGATTCATGCAGATAAATGAAAAAAATCCTATTTGCTTAAAACACATGTACGTGACCCTGAATTTTTGTGGAGAAGTAGAACATCACCATATTAATTTGCCAGTACTTGAGTTAGTAAGCAAATGCTTTAGGATTCTCCAGATTTCATAAAATAAGCAAATGATTTAAAAATATATAGTTTAACAATACACGCTTGAAATAAGTAGACTTAGTGAGTTATAGTTAAGAAATGTTACTTTTATATATATGATGGTCATACTATGATGGCAATGAATGATTGCTGTAATTAGTGTCATTAGAAGATGATTTTCAGTACAGCAGCAGTGGAAATAATTAGTGATCATTGAGAATAATTATTACTTTGGCATAATTTAGAAACTGTGCATTTATGATAGAAATGCAGTCATTTAACTGTGATGTTCTGCAGTGGTATAGATATCAACATGCATGAGTCTTTACTGGGAGACTTCTGAGTGACAGTGGGGAATAAAATATGTCAGTAATATAAATACATGATAATGGTAGAGGGTAGGAGAGGAATGAATTCAGTCATAAAACTGATTGCACTAGAGGTAATATATTGCAATTTTACCTGGCTGGATTGAGATGTCTCTATAAAATTAAGTGGCTTGTGTTAGCTAACATTTTTTATGAGAATAGCAGGTGCACTTGGCCAGTGTTTTGTAGTTAAAAAAAAATGATTGCATCAAAAACCTTTTACTATGTTACTATGCCCCTTTTTTATGATGCATTAATAATGGAAAATAAGGGATCAAGTCAGAGAAAGGATGACTTTAGCCCTAACAAACATCAGTTCCTCATGGCAGTCCTTAGGACATATAGAAAAACTTCTATTTGATAAAGGAGGGCTCAAACAGACCAGGAGGACCAAAGCCTTGAATGAAGTACTTCCACACATTAATGCAGTGGGTGGCAGACACTAAGCAGTAGCACAATACAAGAAGAGGGCAAGTGATATGGTTAGACAAGCTAAAAGCTAGGCAGAAGGCAATTGGTACCGCTTTGGGGGTACATTCAGTTAACACCAGATGAGGAATACCCTCCATCCATTTGGATGACTATGACACAGATGGTGGTACAAGAATAATCAGAGGTGGCAGAGACAATGGGTGTTACTGATGTCTACAGCAGCAACACTTATCTGCTCATGAAAGTTGGTTTAAAAACTAGCATATATTTATATAGAGAATTGAATGCAGACAAGGAATAATCACATTAAACATATGAAAATTAACTGTATTAATAGGTGAGACTTGTACATCAGCACAGAGTGGCAATGAAGGCAGTGTACATGGTAAGTGTTCCATTTACCCCTTTATAAACATATAGTAGTGTTTGTGTGTTATTTCATTATTAGTAATGTTTTCAAATGACTTTGTGCAGGTCAACAACAGAAACAAACAGTTCCACTATACCAATAAGTCTGGATGATAGCAGCTGAATGGGTGCTCATGGAGGTGGTCTTGATGATGATGATGATAACATAGTTATATGTATGAGGCAGCGTGAGGAATGTGGCAGGCAGTCTACAAGTTTACTTGGAGGATCTCAGACTCCACAACATGTTAGTAACTTTGCAGGAAGTGACAGTCCATCACAAAGATGCACACATGGTGATATTAACTCAGCCTTGTGCAGGAGGAACAACCATGAACCTCAACACTAGTATCCCCTTACCCAGATGAACACTTTCAGGAAAATGGCATGCATTCAGAGGTAACAGTTGCCATAAAAATACCTTTACAAATGGGAGTTAGGCAGAGGAATTTGTTATAGCTCCCCCAGGAAACATGTAAAGCACTGGCTGCTCAGTAGTGAATGTGCTGTGACATTGTTGGGGCTCAGGGCACAGCCACAGAGAGTCGCATTTTAATGGCCAGAGTCCTCCAGGGTACGAGTAAGGATTTCCAACAATTCTTGTAAATGTCATAGAGAGGGGTATCTCTATGATCACACTAATGTGTATTATTAGGGCACACCAAGCATCAGTGGCCACCTCTATTAATACACTAGTTAGGACAAACCGGAATCAAGCTGAAGTCAATCTTACAAGGGAAGAGAATGGAGTACTGTCCAGCCACATGGGGGAGAGCACATGAGAATACAGCTGCTTCTCAGGAAAGTACTGGTCTGAAGAAGCTTTCCATTGTAAAACAAAAGCATTTATTTTATCATTGTTAGTAACTTTCAAATAAAACCAATTTTTAACTAGCACAAGGTATTTTTTAGGCTGTTCAAGAGGCTCCAGACCTTAGGAAGTCTTTGTTTCTTCAGCATTTGGTTTATATCTAAAAATATCTAAGGCTGTTTTATAAATGACGAAGTGTTCTGCATTAAAGGGTTCAACACTGTATTTGAATAAACAGAGGTTATCTCTTGTTTATTACTTATACCATCCACTGTAAGGATGCAATGTAAGATTAGCTATGCTTTTATATACTATAGGGATGACAAACATAATTCCTATTCTTGGATTGTCAGCTTTAGAAAACTATATAATTCAATAGGAATACATCTTTGCTACAATAACGCCAATAAATAAGTGTACATATCCACATTCTTCCAATAAATATAAAAGGGAGACACATGAAGCAATATCACTCTAGCATGTGTTTAGATTTTAGTATCCTTTACAAGTAGGCCATTGCCCTTATCCACTTACATTCGTCTTACATTGTCAATGTTTAAAAGTTCTTTCAAGGCAGTTCTCTCCACTATTAAGTTTTAAAACCTAATTTTAGTCTTATTGAATGACAATGTTCTCAGTTCTTAACCAAAGAAACTGATAAAAGTAGAGAGAGACAGAGTAGAATATACAACAGGATTTTAAAGTATTTTTCTTCAATCTGCCATCTATAGAAGAGGAGATTTCCTTAACACCATCAAAAATATAATTTAAATTTTCTTATGAAAACTCTCAGTTCAACGAATGTATCAATCATGTTTGCCCTGATATCATGGGTATTTTGACTCACAAACACACCACAATAGATGATTTAAATAATGTGAGTGTTTTGTCTCCATATATTATGAAACTTTTTTCAGAAAAAATAAAAAGACATGATACAAAACTCTACCATTCATTTGCTAAATAGATAATTGGAAATTTATTCGACTAATAGATGAATAAAATTAATTCTAAATAAAATGATACATAAAAATAATAATAAAATCTACATATATCAAATATTATGATCTCTAGAAAGCTATATATTTCAAGCTAGCAAAAAAAAAACTAACAGAAATATTTTTGTTCAGACCAAGAGAGTTATTGGCATTCAAGAATAATTGCCAATGAACTACTCTACGTTCTAATTTACTCTCCCAGTCTCCTCCACATGGAGAAGGAGGAACGTATTCAAGAAGAAAAAACAAAAAGCATTTAAAATTGTGCAGTCAAGATTGCAATGTTATAAAACATTTTTGAGGTCCAGTTTTCTAATAATATAAATATCTTCATATATTCTAGTTTTGAGTGGGCATTTCACAAAACTCCCCAGCAAATAACAGGTAATAACATGAATTTTACAAATGTCATGATTTTACCTTCTTACAGTCAGCAAAAATAATTAAGAATTATTTTGCAAAAAAAAAAAAAAAAAAAAAACTGGAAAATAATGCTTGGTTCCAATAATTTACTCAAAGTTAAGAGATAATATAAATGTTGTATTATGCAGTAGGGAAAAAAATTAAAATATTTTTGAGAATGAACTTTAGGATAAGAAAGACTGAGGAACCAGTGAATTTTCCAAATGTCTGTTGAGAGAATGAATGGTAGAGTTTTGTATCATGTGACTTTTGAAAATGGTTGTTTCAGTTGATAATGGTATTTTTATTTATCTCTTCAATCTCTTAATTTATGGAGAAGAAAACACTTTATTAAATTATCTAAATTATTTCCTGTGGTGTTTTGGTGTTTTGAAAGTGCACTTAGTGTGTGGAGTTAAGATTTTTCATTCACTGGTAGCAGGACAAATGTTTTGGAGTGTAATAAATGATAAGTATTTTAAGACTGAAAGGTTGATGTCATAAAGAATAAGTACATGGGTTTAAGAAAGAAAGGTGCACATGCCACATGGCCACTATCTTTTGGATTGTTACCACTCTGGTCATTTAGTGTATGTGCTTGATCAGTTGCCTGATTGTTTTATAAATGTGTGTTATTTTGCAATAGTCTATCATGCCTAGTGGCAGACACCAAAATGTTGCCTTCCTTTTGCACTTGTGTCGAATAAAATGTGAGAAATTAAGATCATTATAGTTTGCTCCCATTACACATTTTAATTCCCATTAAAACAAATAGTATTTGTTGCAGAAAGAATGAATTTCATGGTTAAGGAAGAAAAGGATTATTGTTTGCCAATCATATGTGACACTCAGTCATTGTGGATGTATACGAGGATCAGGTTAACGTAATGTAACTGACTGCAGTGTGCAGCTCACGTGGCATCTACATGGACTGTTTGTATTAAGGCACAAAGTCCAGGTTTAGTCAGCTGGTATAATCAGAAAAGTAAAGTTGACCCAAATATTTTATTTTACTTTGACAGAAGGAGCACTTACACAGGACCGTGAGGGAGAAAAAAGCCATCTTTATTCCTATATATTGACTTGATATACAGACAGGTTAACAATGTGATTGGTGGCAGAGTGACACTGTAGTCATCGTGTTTGGAGAATTTATGTCATCCCTGTGTCTGTTTGGATTCCTGTTAGGTTGCAAAATTTCCTCTCACATCGCAAAGACATACATGTAGGCAAACTGTAAATCTTAAAAATTGCCCATAGGTATGAATTTGTGCATCTTACGAAATACTGTTTCTTTGCCAGAAATAATGCTTAATACCTTTTGTCTGCTGAGTTTCTGGAGACTGTCTAATGTCTACCTACCCATGAAGCAGTTATGCCTATATATATATATATATATATATATATATATATATATATATATATATATATGTATGTCTTAGAAATGGATTATATAAAATGGTGGTAGAATTAACTTAGCACAACATTGCAGATTGTAAGTACTGAGAGTGGGCACTCAAGATGACTGCAGTACTCCTAATGAAATCCCAACAATCAGCAGGCTGTAAGAGATAATGTGATTCAAGAAATAAAATGTGTACTAAAGAATATAGCCACTTATTAGGATTCCATTCACCATGAGATGTAAATAAACTTCATTCAAAACTTCTATTGAAAATAAACAATCCGGTAAAAAATGGAAATATGTGTCTAGGTGACAGAGGTTCTTCTAAATTAAGAATGGGTCTGTAAAGTATGTATGGATTAGAGAACTCATTGCTGTATGACAGAGAAGACCTCCTAAAGTAACTCAAAGACTTGGGTCCCATCCCATAGTCACAGCAGTGTAGTGTAGGAAAAAGACAAATAGCTCACTTTCCTTTGATGCAAAAAGCATATCCCTACACAAAGTAGATGTATTGCTGACACTGCAATGCACATAAGGGGATGGTGCACTCCTGAGCGCACTGCCCTTCAGATCAGACATTAAACAGAGGACAAATAGAGTCGGTGGTAGTTCAGGTTGAAGTAAAACATGCCACTGCTCTAACAAAAGGAGTAGGGGAAGTTTCCCAATTGCCCTGGTCAAATTTCACCTAATGGTATACATACCATCTCAGGACTCCCCTGAAAATACGATACTAGACTAGTGTGACTAAGCAGATCAACAAAGGATAAAAAAATAAAACAAGTACCATTCACTTACACTTTCTCAGACTCACTTTTTTAATATCTGTATTACATTTCTGAAGTGATATAGGTACATATACAGTAATAGAAAAAAAAACACACCATAGCAAACAATTTTAATTTCAAGCATTGTGCACGTGTTTCCTTTTTAACAACTTTTATTCAGGTTGCAGTTACATAACTTGTTCAATTCCTGTCTTCCCTTAAACTTCACTGGTCTTCCTGAATAGTATTCTGCAGGTGTTGTTCCCACAAATTTCATTAATTTTATATGTAGTTTGCTCCTTGCCTTTTCTAAAGATCCCATATCCAGTTCTTTTATGTCCTTTATGATATTAAGTACTGCAACTGATTAAGCAATTCCTGGCAAATGGATATCAAATGAAACTCACTGTTTTTGTGACAAAACCAGTAGTCTGTGTTATTAGTCTTTCTTCACTGTCTTCAAAAATTGATATAAATTAAATTTCCTTTCAAATCTAGAAAGTTTTTTAGAAGGTTAATTGCTACCAACTCCTTAAATAGTTGAAGAAATGGATGCTAATAATTCAAGAGGTAATCGGATTTAGAACAGGTTGTGTCACAATACTGGATCATCAGCTGTTTTGTGCAGCCCTCCATGATATCCATAATATATAGAGTTTTAGATCAATGCAAACAGCTCACAGAAGCAGTCTGTGACAATGATAAACTTTATCTGAAGAAAGGGACATAAGTGTTTTTGCAAGGTGGGCATGCCTTGCACCCAGAGAGTGAGTGCTAAACTATCCCATACTCTTATATATACACACACACACTCACATATATATATATATATATATATATATATATATATATATATATATATATATATATACATACACATGCGTGTTTGTGTTCATTCTGATGGTACAACTCCTCAGGAACTCATGCACTGCATCATTAAGCAATTCATAACTCCTCAGGAACTCATGCACTGCATCATTAAGCAATTCATCTGCTCTGGAATGGGAGTTGAGAAATCTAATAGCTAGAGCTCCACTAGCCTGCAGTGACCATAAAACAACAGAGTTTCACTAGGCAGAGAAAAAAGACTAGCAACATCTATAACACCTGAGATTGTTTTGCACTGAAAAAAAGAGAAAGGGAATACTCCAACATAGCACAATTTTAGATGTGGTATATGTCCTCTAAATCACACTTAAATTTGTAATTTTCCATGGCTTTAACTAAAGATTGTTAAACTTCCAACTGCCCCCAGCAAGATGTAGAAAGAACTTTTACAGAGTTATATTATTATTTGGGAAGTCTAAAATCTATCTATTGGTATTTTTTCTAAAGTATTTAAGGAGCTGGTATTTTTCAAAAATTATATTTTATTATTCAAATATATTAAACTAAACTAAAACTGTTACAAGAATGGTAAAACCATTTGAAAAATGTGAAACATTATTTTAAGGTCTGATTTTACATTTTTACTTATATTACATATGTGCACAGTAATAGCCCATTAATGGCATCACCAAAGTTCTTATTCCAACTTTTCTTCTTTGTTAATAAATGGTATTCTCTGCTGAAATGCATTAATCTTTAAGCAAACATTCTGTTCTTGCAGAGATTAATCAGAATACAGTATAAGAATTAATATGGGGAAATTGCTTATCCAATTAAATAGTAATTAACTCATTCTGACATTATACAGTTAATTTTAAAGACAATTTTTATCACTAGAAAATGGGGATCATTAAAGTAAATTGACTACATTTTAGTGGAATAGTTTAGCTCCCAAAGAAGCTAAAGTCATTCATTAATTCAACAGGAAAATAGTGTTTTATTATTTTATAGGAAAAGTATGGTTTCTTTTGTTGGATTCCCTAATTAGTGATAAATTATATCTAGAAAGGATAGTATTGTGTCACGCTTGCAATTTATAGTCAAACATGGTATTGATATTAATTGGTGAATATTTTTGCAGGGCTAATTTACAGAGTAATAAACTTTCTATTACTATTTTTCATGGCAGCCAATGTTTGTTTAACTGTCGGAATTCTATATTGCTAAAAATGTTAAAAATAGTAAATTTATCTGGGTACCTTGCAGTACAACAAAATGCAGTCTGAAGTCAGCCAGGAGTGTTATTTGATGCTGTTAGTGCTGAATGTCCCAATTACTGTTAACAAAAATCAAACTTCTACTGACAATGATTCAGACTTTGTGTGTGCATTCCACTTAAATTATATCCCAGTGGTAATAGAAATCATAAATTGTGTAGCTGACTAGGTAATGCACAGAAATCAGTCACAACTGAGCTATTTGACTTGCTTTTGCTGGCATAGTGTTTACACATTACAGTTGCTCTAAGGTGCTGTGATTATAACTATATCTCATACGTACCATGTTCCTAAAAAGTTCCAGTAGTCACTTTTGCAAGAAAAAAATTTCATACAAAACAATGAGACTGAATTTCCTAGAACGTGTTGCAAGAAAGCCATAATGGTTTTCAGGATAGCTCAGTCACACATGCTTTTCCTTTCGTTACCAAATGCAGCATCGTATAATGCTGAGTAAGACTGGATTCTTTCACTGCCTCAGTTTTATGGTAAAAAAAAAAAAAGATCACTCGAAAGGAAGGTGTTTTACTCCCTCCTTTCCTGCAACAGGGAACAAGGCATTTTACTTCTCATCCTGTATATTGATTTTCCTGGGTCAAATACCTTAGTCTTCCTTAGTACACAAATCTAAGACAGAAAAAGAAACAGACTATGTGCAATAATTGTTCTGTTGAGAAGAAAATTATCAAGTCAAGATGGCTTACTTTTTGGCAAACACTGGGGTTTGTTTAGTTTATGTTGCTAATAATGAAAACGCTTTCTTAAATTTAAACAGCCCTCTGACTTTTCATACATCTTATTAAACAACCCCATTAGTCTATCAGGAAAAATAAACAATGTTGTTGTCCTACACATAAAATCCAACCTAACTGTAAAGAATGCCTTTTCTGTATAAAATCCCACCAACAGCAATATATTCTTATAGAGATCATTGCTGCTCTAATAAATTAGTCACATATTTGCCTCCTCTTCATAAAACCACATCCATCCATATGGCTAATCTGACAATAACTGAGCCTTTCTCTTAGCTAGTATAGTTATTTTTAAAACGTCTGCATCTTTCATTTTGCTCAAAACATGAAAAGTCTTATGTATGAGATATAACTCACACCACTACTGGATTCAAATGTCTTTCCACAAACATCTATAACTGTTTAGTTTTGGAATCCCTGGCACTAACAATTGAAATGCTAACACTTGACATAAAAGGTAGAACCTTTACACAAGTGCAATTTTGGCAACAATACTGCAATATTTTATATTTTGAACTGGTAAAAAAAATCTCATCAACTAATATACCCTACTAAACTAATCACAGATTAACATTAGATAATTTAAAACTATAATTTTACTTGCTTTTAAATAGACGTTTTCATCCTTAAGACATTCCTGTTGTATTACATTGGCATATTTACTACTTTCCATAACAAGTTTCCCACTTATGCACTTTCATAAATCTGTGTTTTTTGTATCAGACGTCAATGTTGCCACATTTTTCATCAATAGTTAAAATATGTCGATTTCATGGTTTGCACAGTGTTCTTATTTCATTTCCACAGGGAGACTCAAAATTGAAACAAAAAGTGTCTCTATTTGCTGCCTGTCCTGAGCTCTCCACCTGTTACTAATAAGTTCATTTTCAACTGTCTTGGGTAAAGCTTGAAAGACATAATAACATCCACAATACCTTGTTATTTATTTAGTACAAAATGCAAGCCTTTACTAATTAGTTCATATTCCCTGCTGAAAAAATGTGTTTAATGCAAGTTAATAATGTTAAACACAAACTTATTGCTTATGTCTGCTCACTCTTTAGAAAGTACTTTCCAGCTTGGTTTGACATCTGGACGGACACACACACACACACACACACACACACACACACACACACACACACACACACACACACACACACACACACACACACACACACACAGACACACACACTCTCTCTCTCTCTGTTTCTCAATGATTTACCTAATCAAGGACTTATACTGGTAGTTTAGCACAGAACAAAGAGGTTTAGACTACAGCCCAGATAATCTGAGTTGGATAAGCAGCTCTGGCACCTATAGTGTGTTTAGCGAGGATGGACATGCTTATTCTAAGGGACTGGGACCATACTGACTAAGGCATATTTCTGGTAGAGGTCAGGACTCATGAAGATTAGCAGGCAGGGTGACTGAGAATATTGTGGCTGCTCTATGGCCAGGGGCAGGGACAGTCACTTCCTCAGTTGTCATACCTAATATCTGACCCAGCCTTGAGACTAGATATTTGGGAATTAGGGATCTGGAAAAAAAAACTCCCTGATACTAAGTTAGGAAGTATGATGCTGCCAGCTTCTCTCTCCACCTTACTTCCTCAAGCAATGCAGTTTTTTTTAGACCAGCTACTACACAGGCAGAGACTAAACATGGAGGTTTACCATTTTACATCAAAAATAAAAAATACCTCAGTGATGGTCAAACAGGATGATGCACTTTGGCTTCTCCACATTCGAGTCACCATAGGCAAAATCCCATACCACTTCTTTGCAAGCTATAGGTCTTTCTCTATGACTTAGAAAACCCATAACATGTATTTAAGCTTAGTGGAGACACTCACCATCCAACTCAATACCATATTTATGAACAACTTTAATTACCTCACTTTGAACTGGGGATCATGTATGACACCAAAGGTGCAGGCACAAAGCTTCAGCGACTTTGTAAATGCAATCTCTCTGGATCAGATTGTCAATATGCCAACCAGAGGAACAAACATACTGGATTTGGTCAACATTAATACGAGAGAGCACTGCACACCTCCTAGTGTAATGTCCTCTCCAATACGGTTAGACCACAAAACTGTCTCCTTTGAAGGAAAAACAAAACCTGGAAACCCAGTTAATTTTGAAAAATTTAGCAGTTACCATAAGGCTAACTTCTTACTGTTAAGTGATAACCTAGTAAAAGTTCAAGCCCCCCCATAAACCTTGTGAACACAGCTGCCTATGCAGAACTGTTCACGTAAACTCTATACATAGCTGTACCTACCAGGAAGAAGTATAGAACTAACTCAAAAAAACAAGTCACCCTGGTGGAGTCACAACAACAATAGACTATATAACAGAAGGAAGTAAATCATGGCAAAAATTAGGAGATATAGCACCCAGTGGGATAATAGCACTCTCATCAAATTAAACAAACAATTCCGAGGACAAATAAAGTCTATCAAAGCCAAATTTGAGATAAATCTGTCCTCTCCAGTGAAGGACAACAACAAGGCATTATTCAGCTATGCCTACAACTTAAAAGGCAATACACATTTGTGTGCAGAACTCATTGTTAAAGTGACCAACTACTCTGAGCCAGAAGATATACTACTGGAAGATAAATTCAGCACCATGGGCACTAAGAAATGTGAAGCATGCGCTTTCTGAGAATTTATAGATCAATCCCAGTTTTTCAAGCACCCAGGAACAGGATCCCTATGGCAGTTGAGAGCTTCAGCTGACTGTAGCACAAAGAATGTTATTTATGTAGCACACTGTAAAATCTGCTTCAAGTTCTATGTAGGGAAAACTAACCGTAGGTTAAGGGAGCGGATAAGGGGCCATCTATATTGCACTAGAAAGGGCTTTGAATACAGTGCTCTGGCTAATCATACATTACTTGCAGGGGAAGAGCATGTTTTTACTTTTCAAGTTTTATATGTTTTGAAAGAGAATGTCTGAATGGGTGATCTGACAAACAGAACTGAGAATATTAAACTGCAGTGAATTCTGAGGGTGGGGGCTCATTATGGGCTTGGACTGAATGATTCAGTCCCACTGAAACCTATTTTGAAATCCAGGAAGATGAAGTGATGGGGGTTATGCTTTAGAGTAATGCAATAAGATTTTACTTCTAAGTTTGTATGCTTCTTGATGAGGGGGTGTGTTTTTAAAGTGGCTGTTAGTTGTAATTGGTTTATTGTGTTTTCAAATGTGTATATAACTAATTGTTGAAGATGTAAGTTGGTCTTATGAAGCAATGTTTATCATTGTGAAAGCGCTAACATATTTTTAATAAATCGCTGCCCTGTAGCAGTTTGGTGTGAAGTCTTTAGCAACTTAGCCTGGTCTCAACATGGATTTTTAACTGGGTTTGCTGTTTCTACTACTTTTATTTATGGAGTTTATCACTGGATTTGTGGCATTTTTTCTAGGTTAAATCTAAATGTGAGATGGATAACAAATCTGGAACTGGTAATTATTTTGATTTCTTAAAGGTGTCACAGTAGTATGCATTTTTAGGCATTAGTTTGAGAAATCTACAGATGCCTTTTATTGATTTTGTGAAATGTGGGTGTCATAGGATGAGTTAAGTGTTATGACCGCAAAAAACATATTCCAGATAGAAAATGAGCACATTAACACCTAGCAAATACCATCATTGAAGGGTAAGATGGTGAGAGAGTAGCAAGCTTTTAGTTCTTTGTTCACTTTTTTGTAATGTAGCACTGAATGGGCATTATATGGGAAGTTAGAATACATCACAAGATACCTGACCTTATTTAGTGTCATTTGGGACTGGCATTGTTAAGGGGATGTTTTTTAAGAATCAGTAAGGTTTTCTAAACAGCATAGTTTCAGTTTTAGAAACACTGAGTATCATATGTTTGTCAGAAAACCAGTTACAGAGTATCTTTGTGCAAATGATTTATTTTTCTTTGTACCGCAGTCTCGTAGCATATGAAGAACAATGTTGCCTGCATATGGTTACTGGTCATGGAGAAACAGTGGTAGTAATATTGCTTGTGAATAATTAAAAGAGAGTACAGATGAGTTATGACAGGAGTAAGTCTGTTGAAAAGATCATCACAAATCTGATGATCTATTTGGACACTGAAGGTTCCTAATTTCTTTGGCCAACTTAGTTGTCCCGATCCCCTTCAGTAAAACATTTCACACCAAATGGCATTTGATGACCTTTAATAACTTCAAATAACAAAACTTTATTGCATCATTTCAATCTATTAATCACAACATGAACATCCTCATAACCACAGCATATACATCAGGGAAACATATAACTGCTTAATCTGCCCGAATAAGCAGCACCCTCACCACCACTCACTTATTCTTACAAATCAAAGCAGCATCCTACCACTCCCTTCCATTCCCCAAACTCCTTTCATCAACACACAGCAACAAAAGGGGAACAGAAGAGGCTGCCCCTTTTCTCTGCCTAAACACCCAGCCTCAAAACCAAACAAACCAAAATATCCCAAAACAAGAGGACGGAGGGTGGGTAACACGGTCATGCCCCACCCTACACCTACTTCATTTCCTCCAAACTTTCCCCATACTAAAATAACCCTTCACCTCCCAAATTCTACCCAAACCTACCCTTGCTTCCTGACCTTAACATCCCTATTCCACCCCAACCCCCCACCCCTTTTCAACAACATCTAACCCCTGAATACTGAAGATTTCTCTGGACAAATATGATTGTTCCCAAACCTCATTTGTCCCAATCCCCTTCAGTAAAACACATCACACCAAATGGCATTTGTGACCTTTATTAACTTCAAATAATATAACTGATTTGCATGATATCAATTTGTTAATCACAGCATGAACAACTTCATAACCACAACATAGACATCTTTGCAACCAAACATCAGGGCAATGTAACTGTGCTTACTTGCCTGAATAAACATTGTCAACACTGCTCACTTATTCTTACAAATCAAAGCAGTGCCGTACCACTCACTTCCATCCCCCAATCTTCTATTATCAACACCCAACACCAAGAGGGGGAACAGAAGAGGGGCAAACCTTCCCCTCTTCTTTACCCACCAGCTTAACCCAGGCTGTTCTCCCTCTTACAGGAGGACATTCACTAATCATTCCTAAAATAAACATAAATGACCCAGGATAAGAATCTCCTTACCTAAAAAAAAAAAAGCAATAAACACCCAATTAAATCTATTATCTAATATAAGATAAAAAAGCAACTGAAGACCTACAGCCCACCCTCTTAATGACCTCCACTGATCTGCCTTCCCTTGCTAAATAGAAAGCCCTACCAGTGCAAAAAAAAATGAGTGGAAAACCTCTCTCCCAGAAAGCCCATATAATGGAAAACCCTTCTTATCATATATACAAACTGATTACTCATTACCCCTTATCCCATCTCAACTGGAAAACCAAATCCTGTGGGCTTTCTATATGGGTCCACAATAATCTCCCAACCCAACCCAACCCACTAGAAACATGCAATCATTCCTATTTTTCGCAAGAACTAT
Source organism: Protopterus annectens (assembly GCF_019279795.1). Lineage (NCBI taxonomy): Eukaryota > Metazoa > Chordata > Ceratodontiformes > Protopteridae > Protopterus > Protopterus annectens. Next base: position 228,850,736 of record NC_056742.1, read on the forward strand.
CTGCATCCCCCTCCCTAAGTGATCCATTTCAGATCTACGTAACCAAATGTTCACTGACCCAGACAAAAACATGACATCCCCCCAAACTAATGACACTAAGAGGTCTGACACCCTAAATGGTCCAAAATACATCCATAAGCACAAACCCACAAGGTATAATCCACTGAATCACCAGCCACTAAAGCTAAACCCTTCAATAAAACCTTTCAAAACCTGTCTTGTCAAAAGCCAATGAATATCCATATTCACAACAGCCATTCTACCCCATCCTCTCAACATATGCCCAACTGTCCAAGACATAGCAAAGTCATGCAACCCAGCCACCTGCACAAATATACTGATCATTGCAAAGTCCACTTTGACTGACTGCACTGCCTTACCTTGCATCCAAGCCCTAGCCAAATATCACAACAATATTTCTTCCGACTAAACCCCCTCCTCCTCATGAAACTGTAAAATAAATTTATCAAAATCATATAATGCCCTACAATACACCTTTCTGGTGGACACTGCTCAAGAGTGCTGCACCAACCATTTGACTATCTCAGCCCAATATGCTATACCTCATCTGGCAATGTCCTCATCTGTTTTACTGTCCCTGGGACCAACTGTCAAAACCTGGAAAACTGAAATCGTGACAAACTGTCAAAAATCACATTCCTAACTCCTGTCATGTGCACACCTGTAAAGGAAAAGTTAATCAACAAACTCTGCAAAACCAACTTACATAATACTAACAACAAGAATTCAGACTTCACAGTCTTCACCTGCAAAACCCACATCACTGCAATATTGTCCAAATAAAAAATAACTCTATTTCCCCTCAACTGCTCCTGTTGGCATTAGCTCCAAAAAGAAAACATTCTTCTTCCACGCCTCCTTCCAATTTGCTGGCAAGCAAGCTGCAAGCCGTTCCCCAACAAAAATGCACCCATGCCAACACCTCCCGCTGTACCTGTTAACAACTTCAATTTCCTATGATCAAGCCAATCTGTCTGTCAAAAAAATAACACCATTAAACTGCTGTTTAAACTATTAAACTATATATAATGCAAATCTCAACCACACCAACTTACCAATCCTTGTCCACTGGAATCACTGAATGGTTGAAAAGTGTAGTCCTGTGTGCAAAAAAAAAAAAAAGATTTTTAGAAGTTTTTTTATCTGGTTCAATTATATGCAGATATTCTACAGAAAGGCCTCAGTGAGACCAATGACTGGTGTCAAAACCATGGCCTTAAGCTTAACGCCAAAAATGTGTCATCATCCCCTTTGGCAAAAACTCAGGTCCCACTAATTACCACATTGATGGGAGCCCACTGAACACTGAAGGCATTATAAGAGATCTGGGGATTCAGGTTGACAGCAGACTCTCCTCTGACCACCACATTGCCACTGTGGTCAGACAGTCCTCCTATGTGGCACATCTCATTATCAAGGGTTTTGCATCCAGGAAGAAAGAGGTCATCATCTCTCTCTACTCTTCCCTCATTAGACTAATTGAGTATAATGCCCCATTTGCAATGTACCTCACTAGACACCTGCAACAGCTGTAGAGGCCACAGAATACCTCACTTAGACGAACCTAGGCATTAAACACATGTCCTACATGGACAGATTCAAAAGACCAGCTATTCTCTGTCTCATATCATCTACTTAGAGGTGATCTCTGCTTGACTTACAAAGTCATGTCTGACCCAGCTCTGTTAGAAATGCTACATCTAAAGAAATCCCAATATCTCTGCACCACACGCTCCAGAGACCTCAACCTTATTACTACAATCAACAGAAGATGCTGGAGGGGCAGGTTCCTCATTCAGCGACTGCCCATGCTCTGGAATAGACTTCCAGTACATGTCAAGCAGAGAACCCCGCTGTCCCCTCTTCAAGAAAAATATTGATGACTGGATGGGTAATAGAAAATTCACCATGGGAAGCACTCCAGTTGCTGTACTTGCTAGAGGCACTGGGAACTAATGTCAGGCAGCACAATGCCAGGGCACTTCTATGTGCTACTGGGAACTAATGTCGGGCAGCACAATGCCAGGGCACTTCTATGTGCTAGGCTTGTAAAGGCTCCAGGGCCATTAGCCTAATACACACCTATGAACCTATGAACATTTGAACATTGTAGTAACATTAGATGTCCGTGTGAATCTAATGCCTTGTTTAAACATACACTTAAGTATCCTAATGCCCAGTTTCATTTTTTGGATAGTGACAAAATTATGTTTAGTGTTCCAAATAAATTAGGATAGAAAAACATGCTTAGTGTAAAGGAACATTTTTTTGGATTGTGAAACTAGAGCTTTATTATCTTCTGGGTTGAATGAATATCAGTTTAAGTTTTCTATTTATCTATGAGTATATGTCTTTAAATGTGAGTCCAAAGAATTGTGATGCCATCTTAAGGAAGTGATATGTAACTGCTAAACATTTGAATTTGTTTACCATACTAAGGAAGGGGGTCTATATTAGATGAGCGACCATTCCGATGTTCGAATCAAAGATGGTCGACGACATATGATCGAACGTCGGAAAGGTCAAAAGTGAAAGTAAACTGCTTTTCATGCACAGAAAAGGAAATCTTCCCTTTCTGCACTGAAGTGCGTTCTTGGAGTTGGTATATTTAAGTAGGGGTGTGTGGGTGGCTTGCCACCCCTGCTCAGAGCGGTAAGGTAAGTTTTTTTTTTTTTAATTTTATTATATAGTCGATGTTTCGAACTTCACTGGTATGAGTTCGCTCATGTGAGGTTCGAAGTTTTGAAACTTCGACTATATAATATAGACCCTAAGGAAGGCTGCTCCTGAAACAGCTATATGTATTTAAACTGGCTAATTAAAGAATAAATTGTTGGATTGGGTTTGGAGAGTACAGGCCTTTGTTTTTTTTTCATTGAGCTTTAGTAAGTCCACACTCCCCTAGACTAGCAAGCAAATCCTGCAATATTAGTGGGGAACACTAGACAATAGAGATACTCTTTATATTGTTGCATGCAGGCAATGAAAAAGATAACACACAAAGGTTTGTAGCACAAAAGACTCGGGATGGTGGAACCCTGGAAATCAGGAGTATTCTTTATATTGTTCCATAAAGGCCCTGAAAATGATCATAGAACAAAGTTTTGCACCACAAAAATCTTTGACCAGAGAGAACATTAGACACAAGTGATACTCTTATATTGTTTACTAAAGACGCTTAAAAATATTTAAGTCCTGTTCCACTGGCATTCAGAAACAGTTTTTTTTTTTTTTTTTGGCTTTAGCCCTCTACACTAACACTAGAAATATGGGATCCTCTTACCTCAGTTAGTGGGAGATCTTTCTGGATCCCCAGGATAGTATACATATCTCTCAAATTCTTTGCTAAAGAATTCTGGACAAAGCCAAACATAATGAGAAAACGAAGACCTAAAATCAGGGATATTACATTTACAAAGTAAATAGAAAGAGTTGCTTTCTATCAGCATACATTTTCTGAGCAATAAGAAGTGTGAAACTATAATTCCTGACTTTACTTGGCTGACTGTAATTCTAAGCGATTTACTAGAAAATCAGACAGTTTCAAGGGACCGAGCAAAAATATGAAGCAAAATAAGGAACAGTTGAGAGGCATGAGGGTTGGGGGTATTGCCGTGTACCTTATGAATTGTTTTTATTCATTTGATCACAATGAGACATCTGAGATACAGTCAGTCAGGAAAGTGGCTGTAATTGTTGGGCACATTTGTGTGTGTGTGTGTGTGTGTGTGTGTGTGTGTGTGTGTGTGTGTGTGTGTGTGTGTGTGTGTGTGTGTGTGTGCACGCGTGTTGCAAACTACTTCCTCCAACAGTTACATATTCTATACAAACATTAAGTGTAAGAACGATTTTACATGAAAATCTAAGCACAAAGATGTCCTCCAGGTTGAGCAGAACAGGGAAATGATGGAACTTCAAAAATAATTTCTTTAAATTTTGTTGTAAACATCTAGAAAAGGGATTGTAGGTACATAATAATGCCCCAGCTAATGGTTTGTAGATGAGAAAGCAGTGGAATTATAATAAAATAAAATGAAATTTATTTGTTTACCTGAGCAACAATCTGATTGAAGTTCCATTGCTGTAATGGTAATCTAAATTGCTGTTTAATGCAAAAATGTACGAGAATCATAAACGTTACACTATACGACAGGGAAGTACATTTTTAACAGTATCTATGCACTTACATGCTAAGTTTCTGACTCAGACATGATTTATAAATTCCCTTTTATTGTACGTTTGAATTGTGACAATTTTTCTGTTACTCAGTCTGGTATGCATAGTATGACATTTCAGTTCTGAATGAGCCATGGTGGAGAGTTTGTCACCTGAATCTAAGAATATATGGAACATTTTCAGTGACTACTCAGACCGCTGCACGTTTGGTGAGTATAAGACCATGTGATGAGCATACAGCATAGCGTATCTGACACATCTGATAGAGTGAAGAAAGAGCTTGGCAGGAGACAGCAGGATCCTGTGGAGTTGAGTTAGATGTTTCAGACACAGAGGTGTCAAAATGCAAAGACTAATAACTTGCTTGCACTGTGAGTGTGTGGGTGTGCCATTGACTTTCAAAGAGTTTCTGCTTGCAATTCATGTGTGAGGAATGGCTCTGAGGGGGATTTCATATGCTTTGTCCTTGGGCATTGTTAAGCTGTATACTAATTCTGGAGTACTTGACAAACAAACTGGTTCTGAAATTGTAATCTCTTCTGCATCTGACTCTTGAACAGCAAAGAGCTCTGCATGAGCTGGTGTGGCTTCTATAGAGTTTGGCTAAAATTAAATCCTGGCCTGGGAGTCCTATGTGAAAGAGAATTGCAGTTTTCACCTGAATGTTTTTGTATATTATTGCCTGTTAAATATAAATGCATACTTTTGTAATAAAGTCCCTGGTGGTACAGTCATAAGTATCACCATGCATGCATAGAAAATGGATTAGTTTTCATTGAAAGTGGTTAGGACATGAAGATTAGAGAGAGATAAGAAAGATATTAGCAAAAGCAGATATACTGAAAAACGCATTTAGGTATTAACGGTGTTAATGAAAAGGCACTGTTTCAGACAAAACATGGAAATAAAATCTCTATCAAAATGCAGACAACTGAGAAATACTATTAGATTTTAAAATTATATTCTGAGAAACTGAAAATTGCTATTTGCTACTGTTATAAAACATACAGGTGCATACTGCCTTGGTTTATGAAGTCATTGTGAAAGGGGAAGTTTGTAGTCTGCATCAGAAAACATGCAGCAGAGCAGGAATGACAGAAACAAATGTGTCGTTGATACAATTCTTTATGGAAGACATAAAATAAATCACTGATGTGAAGGAAGATAATACACATTTTTTATGGTTCAACTTTTGCTCAGAAGGCCTTCTTTTCATTGTTAAAATCAGAATTGTGAAGTCTAGGCAAGAAAGGCAGCAAGCTCAGTCGTATATTAAAAAAAGCACTATGTATATGCTCGTATGTCATAACCAGAAGTACTGCAATATATTCCAATTAACAAACTAAAACAATCAGTAAAAACTAAACGAAAACTCCAGCCAAGCTAGAAGTTCTACTGAGTGACCTTTCAAACCTCTTGTATCAGAGGCACATGGGATATATGCAAATGACCCTTATGAACATCAGGTGTTTCAGTTATATGGCAATTCTAAATGCCTATTACTTATTTCTTTTAAAGTCATTTCAATGAACAATTTCAGGCCAATAAAGCCAAACCCCACTTGCTGTGGATATGCATATTTCAGCCTTGTTATGACCTCATCAGCAGAGCACAAGCAGACTGCTTGACTAAGCATAAGAAACGCAGGGCTGTTATACACAGCTGATGTCCATTACTGTTAGGGTGACTGTAAAATATCCCAACTAACAAACTAAAACAAAAAGTGAGAACGTCATACAGGAAAAAACAATCAGTAAAAACTAAATGAAAACTCCAGCCAAGCTAGAACTTCCACTGAGTGACCTCTCAAACCTCTTCTATCAGAGGACTTAAAAGGAAATAATAAATAATCAAAAGAAATAAGTCATAGGCATTCAGAATCACCAGCAAATTGGGGAAATCAGAAGAAGCTGACAATAGAGATAGAATGGAAGATAGTGGAACAGGTAAACGGCTTCAAGTATCTGGGAGGGGTAGTTGAGGAGAAAGGTAGTCTGAATGAAGAGGTCAAAACTAGAATCAGAGAGGCTGCAATCAAATGGCATAGAGTATCAGGTGTAGTCTATGACAGAAGAATGCCAAAGGAGCTGAAAAGTAAGGGGTACAAGACAGTGGTGCGACCAGTACTACTGTATGGTACAGAAACCTTGGTAGTAAAGGCAGAACAGTTGAAGAAGCTAGAGGTGATGGAAATGAAGTGCCTGAGAAAAGTGGTAGGATGCACACTGTGGGACAGACAAAGAAATGAAGACATAAGAGCAGAAGCCAAAGTAGCTCCAATTGCAGGAAAGATCAAGGAAAACAGATTACGGTGGTTTGGGCACATGTGCAGAAAAGCAGAAGACAATCTGGTGAGAAAGATTTGGGACAAACAGGAAGAAGGTAAGAGGAAGCAAGGACATCCAGCAAAGAAGTGGATGGATTGTGTGAAAGAAGATCTGCGACAGTCAGGCATGAGTGCTGAAGAAGGCAGAAGTGTGGCACTGAATCAAGAGAGTTGGCGACAGTTAACACGATACCCCGACCCCATGTAGAAAAATGGGAAAAAGGGAACTGATCATGATGATGATGATTCAAAATCGCCATATAGCTGAAACACCTGATGTTCATAAAGGTCTCGCTCTTTATTTTAGTTTGCTAGTTGGGATATTTTGCAGTCACCCTAACGGTAATGTACATCAGCTAGGTATAACAACCCTGTGTTTCTTATGCTTAGTCAAACACTCTGCTTGTGCTGTGCTGATGAGGTCATAACAAGGCTGAAATATGTATATCCACAGCAAGTGGGGTTTGGCTTTATTGGTTTGAAATTGTCCATTGAAATGACTTAAAAAGAAATAAGTCACTGGCATTCAGAATCGCGATATAGCTGAAACACCTGATGTTTATAAGGGTCATTTGCATATATCCCATGTGTCTCTGATACAAGAGGTTTAACAGGTCACTCAGTGAACATTCTAGCTTGGCTGGAGTTTTCATTTAGTTTTTAGTGATAACCACAAGTACTGAAAAAAGTTTGCAAATTGCAACAAAATAACCCAGACTGGTTCATTCCTAAGTAAAATTACAAAGTACAAAAGGGTCTATGGTTATAAGCAACAGTGGTTGAGACAAGTGAGATTTCTGCCATAAGACAAAAAGTACTAACTAAACAGAGTAAACTGAGAGTTGTGGCTATGACCTGGTAACCTTTCCTGAAGATAACTTTTCATTCTCAGTTTGACATGTCTCCTGGCAAGATATAGCTCTCAGGTCACTCCTGCAAATTTATTCTTATATCTACTAGGTTAAATTTGATAAGAAAATTAATACAATAAAAATAAAGTGCTAACAATTATGGGGCAGTGATTAATTTTTTCTAGTGTAAAGATTAATAAGTACAAATAAGATTGAAGTATATATTTATAATTTCTCTCTTGGTTTTTGCCAATTTCACTGAGACATTTGCACTATAGAATCTGATTTAAGGTCAGAGAAACAGAATTCCTGCAAATCTATATTTATTTCATGTTTTGCATTTTGGCATATTTGTAGTTACCATTTTTGTACATGTGGTATGTGTGGTTGTTTGTTTAAAATGTATACTTGGATAGCCTACATCTGAAGTATACATGTGTGCAGTTGACGGTTAAGTCTACCTTGGTCCTGAGGCAATGTTCAGTCCATGTGCCCCCTCCAACCACTTTTGTTTTTAGGACCATGTGCAAATGCCAATATTCTTTTAACTTCACATTTCTAGCTGCAAAAAAAAAAATCATATGATTGTTTTATATTACATTTATTGTTGATAAAGCAAAATCAAGTATTTGCTTTACATTTGATTATTATCTATGAAGAAAGAAACATAAAAATGTAGTAACCAATTATAACAAAATGACTATTTCATGACATTTTCTAACCATAAAATCCACTTTAACCCACATCATGACATTTTCTAACCATAAAAAATCCACTTTAACCCTCAACATTATAAGAGAAGCACACAGTTATTATAGTCAACAAGCAATTTACTTTAGGAAGGAGAGAAAGGACCTAATAGCTACCTCACCGATGGCCAATCTATTTATGCAAAATAAAATTATATTTTTTTAATCTGTCATTTTTTTAATCTGTAAACCATGCCACCTCTGAGTCCAACACCATCACTACTACATACATTTTTCAAGTCTCAGTCAAGCCTAGCCTGTTCTTAATGAGCCTTCCTGGATCTTCTCCTTTTTGCTCAGCTGAAAACATGAAGCCTGCTGTTTGGGTAAATTTACATTTCTTTAAGGTCTTAGCTCAAAGCTCTGAACTCAAACAGCAGAACCAAACTGGAACTGTACAGACTGTTAGCCTCATGTATGCCTCATCCAGGTGACTCACTTTCCACTAAATGATACTGATTCTTCTATAATTTGTTTTGACCTGAACACTTCTGGCATGACCATGAACCTTTGATTCAACTGGTTTCTAGCAATACTAAGATTAACAGCTACAGTCCGAGGGATACTATTTTCATAATAAAAATATTACCTACCTCAGTATTAGCCTAGTACTGTTATTATGTGGAGAAGACAACTGGATTTTATTTTTATAGATCTATTGTAATCAGGCATTCAAGGACCATGGGAATGGTATGACATTATTCTTTCACAGTTAACAGAGAACCAGAAGTGAAAGAGCTGTGGAAGATAGTTGTAGCACCTATTGGCAACAGACACTAAATTATTCTTATTTTTATCTGAGAACAATAAAATACAGAAGCAGCAACTATGTGTGGGGGATAGGGTCAGGTGATTGAGAATTGCAAACCATCACTGTGTTGTCTTCCTGGAACTGTATTTTATACAGCATAAATCAGCCCAGTGGCACAGCTTGTAATTCAGGTTATAAATGTGAATTTATAACATAATTATTTTTCCCCCTTGGTCAGCTCTACTGTCTTCCTCAAATAGGCTTTCCATTCTATTTTGCTATCCTCACTGTCTCCTCTCTGTGCTCACACCAATATTTGTACTATGTTGGACAAATGAGAGACTGGCCATTGTGAGGATTTTTTTTAATATGGTAAGCCAGAGCAGTGGGTTCCCACTTTCCATTTATTTTAAAGTTGGAATTAAAAAAAAAAAACTGCAATAGTGCCAAATTCCTTTTCCAACTGGTAGGATAGAGACAAGGTAACAATTCAATTGTAATTTTCATTGTTTATGCTGCAGTCTGCAAACAAGTGTTCAATTAAGACAGCTTTGTACTTAAAACTAATGATGAAATCTTAAATTATTCATTTAAGAATGCAGAGTGGAAATGAATCTACCATTGCACATTCTTATGTAACTTAGTTCCTAATATTATATTTCATTATTTTAGTTTTTAAGTAGAAACTAGTCTTAATTGTCCACTTCTCTAGTTTGCATTTAGCATAAACAAACATTATGAATGCCTGGCTGGAGCCAAGACTTAGTCTTGCAGCCCAGGAGTCTAGCTCTGGTACTTTCATTGCTGTCACAGGCTTTTCTGAATTGTGGGGAGGGTCCTGAGTCCTAACTCCTTACAGATTTTTGTCTTCTTCCAAGTACCACCCAAGCCATACTGGCAGTAGCAGATGCCAAACAAGTCCCACACATACCTACCTAACATCACTGCCTACAGACAAGGAGAATGCCTACACAATGATTTTTAATTATATCTCATTGATGTGTGCATTGAATATTTATAAAACATCTTTCTCTCTCACCAAATGCATACCGTGGCAAGTTGCAAAAGTCTCTATAATGCCTTACAGAAGATTACAAATAACATTACTTTACGCAAAATTAAAGAATGGATTCATCATTGCAGGACAGAAGACAATCACAACTTCTTGCAATGACAATTGCTATCCTCAAGAGTTTGCTACAGCTTAAAGAGAGTTTTATTTTTTTCTCTTTTGCCCTTCACTTTGAAGGGCATTTTTTTGGGGGGGGTGTTAGTTCTAGGAATGGCTCTGCGTGCCAGAATAGCTAATGACTCCTCCGATTGCTGGGATGCAAACCTTCCCTCACTTGCAATGTTATCCTAGAGTCTATATATACCATCTCAAACAATGAACAAACTCAGAAAAGGGAAAAGGTGAAAACCACAAACAAAAACAACTGCAATTTTCATCTTCTCTGAGGCCTGTGAAAACAAAAGCAAAAAACAATATCTATGACACAGTCATTTATGATGTCCTGCAGCTTTGGCTAAAGGATCCTATAATCTTTCTCCTGCAACATTTTGAGGCATGACAAAGCACAACATAATTACCTGCACTAGTTCCCATTTTTGGAGTTGAGCTCAACTGAGCAACATGGGCAATCCAGTCACTGTCACCTAGTTCTGCTATTCATGTCTGTTGAAAACTAGGGTCTCGAGATTTCCTTATATTAACCAATGCAGTATTCATTACAAATGGGATTGCCTGCCATGAAGCCTACTGTCCAACCTGTTTACCAAAGTATACTTTTGCTTTAAGTTACACTGAATGTCCCTACACACTCCTTGAGTAGCACAGGGCATAAAGGTAACATTCAGGTGCATCATTCTCAAAAGTTCTTTGCCACAAGTCCAACACTGTTTTTAACTGTTGGTCTGTTACCTCCGTCTGTTTTTGCTGTTTTTCTGTTTGTCGGCATTCCGATGATTACTCCTATTTGCTGAAGTCCTCATCACTGCAGATATGTATCCAGTTGTTTTTTTTTTTTTCTTCTTTTTCTGATTGTTTTGTGTTATTTGGGGTATTAATATCATCCATGAAGGGTAAATGCCAGTGTGGGAGACTGATTTCCCTTAGAGACCACCACAATAAGTGTCTTTTTTGCCCAGGAGCTGCTCATGACCATATGTCTTGTTCAATTTGTCAGTCATTTACCCCTAAAATGTTTTATAGTAAGCTTATTTCCCTTTTATTGCATCTTGAGAACCAGTGTCTTAAGCTTCTTGCTAAGGATACTATGGATGGAACTTCCTGCTCTGAGGGTCAGCCATCAGGGAAGAAAAAGGTGCAAAAGGTAAGACCAGAATCTTCCGCTGTCCAGCCACTGCTGGGAGATCCTCTCAAGATTATTACAAACCCAGAGACTCACCTGGTTGTGTTGTCAGATTCCTCTGCCACATCTGGCTTGGAGGCTGGTAAGGATCTGGTGGGCAGCACATTCGAGGCTTTGCAGGTGTCCATTTTGGGCATTCAGGGGGAACCATGGTTGATTGTTTCTAAGGGGTCTAGGAGGGTTTAGGAGGGTTCTGCAGTTTAGTTTTAGGGAAGAAGTTCCTACTACAGTTGTGAAATGCCATCCTGAGTCGGTGCCATTTCAGATTTCTAGGGTGGACGTCCCCTTAAAAAAGAAACAGAAAATTAATTATGTTTCTTTTGCTCCTAGGAATCCACAAAGTGAGTGGCAGACCTTTACCCAGGGATTATTTAATGCTTTACTGTTGTTAAGGCCTCTTCAAGGGGTTTTGGTTCCTGTTACTCCTTGGTCCTCTTCTTCCCCTATAAGGCCCAGAGAATTGAATTCTTCTGAGGACGAGTTGGATTTTGATGAAGAATCCCTTGCTTATTCTACCCACATTCCTTCTTCTATAGACTATGGGTTTGGGGAGGAGGACTCTCGTACTCTACATTATCCTTCTGAGGAAATTTCCTTTGGGGACACAATCTCTAGAATGATGGAATTTTTTCAAGTGGAATTGTGCCCAGGTTTTGGATATCCATAAGAGGTAGTATGAGTTACTGCAGATTGAATCTCCTAAACCTGAAGTCATTCCTCCTGTCTTGGCTGCTTTAGTGGATGTTTTTTTCAATGCCTCTAAAGCACCAGATTCTCTGCCCCCTGCTCCCAAGAAGTATGGTAGGATTTATAGGGTTTCTGAGAATTGTTCCTTTTTGTTTAAATGTCCTGCTGCTGATCTCTCTGTGGTGTCTGTAGACTCTTGTACTCTGTCTCAATTGCTTGCTTCGACCAAGTTACTGCCTTCTGACAATGACAGTAGAACCATGGATAGGCTGGGTAAGAAGGTTTATATTTCAGCTACCCTAGCTTTTGGGGCTATTAATTATCAGACCCATATGTCAAGGTATGTGTTAGGTCTTCTCTCTCTCAGGCTTGACAGCTTTTTTTCTGATCTTCCAGACTCTGAGTAAATCTTATGCTCTTTCCTTGCTAGGGACTTCCTATCAAATACTTCATCTTTCTATCAAATGTAGTTATGATGCAGCAGATGCCTTTTCTAGGGCTGCTGATATTGGTTCAGTTCTGAGGAGGTATTGTTGGCTTAGGCTACAACCTTTACCCAATGATATTAAGACTAAGTTGATTGATGCTCCTCTGCATAATAAACTTTTATTTGGGGAAGTGGATGCTGGTTTACTTAAGTCTCTTCAGAACAAGGGGAAGGCGTTACAGGAGCTTAACATATCTTTATTTCTCCTGTGCATAAATTTCAGTGAAACTATCTTTCTAAGCCAGCCTTTGTTCAAAGGCAATCTCACCTTCCTTATAAAGGTAAAAAGGGTGGTAAATGGACTCCTCCTGCTAAGGCCACTCAGAGCGCAGGGATTCTAAAGCCTCCCATTCCTGACAAATCAGGTGCTGTCTGACTAGCCACCTGTTTCCAGCCACATTCCTCTTTCTCTTTACCTTTCCCTTTCTCTTCCTGTTTGGCTCAGAATCACCCAGGATTCTTGGGTTCTGTCAGTCATTCAGCAGGGGTATTTCATGGTCTGGATTTCCCATCCTCCTTTTATGGGTATTCCTCAGCCTACTCAGGAACAACTTCCTTTTTTCCCAGAGGTTTTTTGAAATCTCTTGTCTCAGGGTATTTTTCCAGAGGTGCCTGTGTCCCAAAGGGGGAAATGGTTTAATCCAAGAATGTTTCTAGTGCCCAGAAAGGAAGGAGACCTATTTTAGACCTCTCTCATCTAAACCTTTCTGAAGGTGTCTTCCTTTGGATGTTGTCCCTTCAGTTCCTGTTTCCTCTCTTGCTCCCTCTGGCCTTTCTGTTGTCCCTGGATCTCAATGATGCTTATCTCCATATTCCAATCCATTCTCTTTTCAGGAGATTTTTGCATTTCTCTCTTGTGCTCTGGCATTGTCAGTTCTGTGCTTTGCCCTTTGACCTTTCTACCACCCCAAAGGTATTCACCAAATGCCTCGCTCTTGTGATTGCTTTTTGCAGGCTTCAAGAAAGCCACATCTTTCCTTACTTGGATGACCTGCTGATTCAGGCATTCTCTCCAGAGGTCCTTTTGCAAATTCTTTATTTTACCATTTCTTTACTTCAGAGCCTGGGGTTAATGATAAACTTCAAAAAGTCTTCCCTGACTCCTTCTCAGAAGTATGTCTTTCTAGGTTCCAGGATTCAGATGCTGCCAATGCTGGCATCCCTGCCTGTTCCAAAGGCCTTAACTCTCACTTCTTACTTTCAAACACTTCTACCCCTGGCCTCCATTACAGCCAGGGAGTTTCTGAGAGCTTTGGGGCTCATGGCTTCCACCATTCCGATGCTTCCTCTGGCCAAACTCCACATGAGTAAGTTCCAGTCATTTCTGAATTTGGTGTGGCTTCAGCATGTGCATTCTCAAGACTTTACAGTTTATCTTCTCCTGTGTCTCAAGAAAGAACTTCTGTGGTGGATTCAGCAGTAGTCTCTGAATCCAGGACTGCCTTTCAGCCTACACTTCCCTCTCAGGATCTGTTCACAGAAGCTTCAGATGTTGAATGGGAAACAACGTTTAGCTCCTTGAGGGAGTGTGATCGCCTCGTCAGCAGAAGAAGCACATTAACATCAAAGAGATGAGAGCTCTCTTCTATCCAGGGTCTCTCAAGGTATTCACAGACAATACCACAGTTATGTGGCATATTAACAAACAGGGGGGAACAAGATCTTACCTTTTTTGCCAGCTGGCACTTCTGGTGATGGATCTGGCTATCAAGCATCAGGTGACTCTTCAGGCAGTTTATATTCCTTCAGATCAGAACATTGTGTCTGACACTCTGAGCAGGTCCTTCACTCAGTTCCATGAATGGATGCTTCACAGGTATGTGTTTCTGGGCATTGTTCACCAGTGGGTACTGCTCAAGTAGATCTCTTTGCTTCCCCTCTGAACAGGCAACGTCCTCTGTTTTGTGCTAGAGTCCCAAGTCCTCTTGTTTGGAAGGTGGACACCCTCTCATTTTCTTGGAAGGGGATGTTTCTTTATGCATTCTCGCCCCTTCTTCTCATTCCAAGAGTCCTATTCAAGATTTAGTAGGATGCTCCCAAAATCTTGTTCATGACTTCCTTTTGGCTGTGACAGCACTGGTTCCCTCTACGTCTGCATCAAGCCAAGGGCAATCATCACAAGTTACCTCACAGGGTGGATCTCCTTACACAAGACAAGGGGTCTCTCATCCATTCCCACCTGTCCACACTTAACTGACACTGTGGGTGATAGGGTTTTGATCCCTCATAGACACTTTTTTTCTGAGGACATGCTGCAGGAGGCCAGGAAATCTACTACTACTACTAGGAAATCTAAGTGGAAGAGGTTTTCTATTTGGTGTCTTTCTTGTGACCTGGACCCACTTTCTATTGATGTTTCTTTGGTTCCCTCTTATTTGTATGAGTTGCTCAATGCTGGTTTGGCCTATTCTACTATTAAGGCCCACTTATCAGCTCTTTTTGCTTGTCTGCCTTTAACTCCCTGGTTAGCATCTAGATTTGAGGCTAAGCAATTTCTTAAAGGTGTCCTTAATATTAGACCTCCCAGGAAGTCCTGTTCCTCCTCCCTGGGATCTTAATTTTGTTCTGGAAAAATTAACTCAGGCTCCTTAGACTGCTGTTTCAGCTTTCTTGCAACATTTTTCTTGGAAGACAGTTTTTTGTTGGCTCTTATTTCTGATAGACAGGTGCCTGAGTTGCAAGCCCGTATGGCTTGTGTGCCTTTTTTTGGTATTCCATGAGGACAGGGTGTCCTTGAATACTACTCCTCCTTGTCATGCCCAAGGTGGTTAATGAGTTGTCACTAAATCAGTCTATTAATTTGCCTACTTTCCCCCCCCCATCCGCAGCCTGACAGTGAGAGGGTGCTGCATAACTTTGATGTGCATAGACAGCTCAGATTTTGTTTGGATAAAACTAAAGCTATCAGAAAATCAGACCGGTTGTTTGTTTCATTTTATCCTAGGTCTTTAGGTTTGGCCGTTTCCAAGCAAACTATTTTTGCTTGTATTTCAAAGACTATTTCCTTTTGTTACACTTTTCATGGTGAGAGTCTTCCTTCTTCTGTAACGGCTCATTCCACTAGAGCTGTGGCTTCTTCTGATGCTTTTTTCAAAGGCTTAGATGCTAATACTATTCTTGAAGCTGCTACCTGTACTTCTGTGCATACCTTTACCAAACATTACCAGTTGAATGGTATCTCCAGAGCTAGAGCTGGTTTTGCTAATGACATTTTTCATGGCTTCTTAAAGGGCTCTGCTGCTCAGTGGTGGCTGGTGACTTCAAATCAAAGGGGGGCTGCAGGAGACAGCTGAATGGGTGGGGTCAATGGGAATGGGTGTGGCCAACTAGAAAGGACAGGAGCTATGATCAAAACCACAAAAACTGTAACTTTAATTAAATATGCTGCCCTGGGTGCCAAACTATCATTATGAGAGTCCAGTCAAGAAAAAAGGAAATTGTAGAAGAAAAAAAATATTTCAATCCATTGGCTGCATGGCAGCTTACTTAATATCTAGATGGAAACAAAAAGGTTGTGAGGCATGAAAAAATAAATTACTTTTTAAATACATTACTGGAATGCCAGTTAAAATCAAGTATAAAAAAACAAGCAGCACTCCACTCAAACTACTTCTCCTTGCACTGTGGTTCTAATTATAATTTATATTCAGCTTTATTAAAGTACCAAGTAACATGCTGAAAATAGCAATCTCTGTGATACCACCACTTGTAAAAATGTTTCTTATCCAAAAAAGACCTGCTGCCTGACAACTATCTACTTGGTTCATGGGAAAAACATGATCAAAGTAAAAAATGAAAAGCAAATATGAAACAAGCTCAACATACATTGCTTAAAGGATTACTGCACAGGATATGGACCACACATGATGATTGGCATTCTGTTTAATTTGCAGGTAAAACCTGTAATGAGCTCTTAAAATAATGTAATCCTGTCCTTTATTACAAATACTGTCATATGCATTTCAATACCCAAGGCTTATATGTTCTCTAGTTATGTAAGTATTCTCTGCATGGCAACAACAGAAAGACTTTCAATGTTGGCAATTCGTTAACAGTATGCTTATTAAAACTTACTTGCATCTTACAATCTCAGACAAGCTTACCAGATGGTTGTTAAAGCATTGCTACTTAAACACAGAGCAACAGGCACTTTCTGAATAATGAGCATAAATCAACAGTATAAAAATATGAAAGAAACCAAAACATTTTGCAAAATCAAGGACAGATGAAAAGCCATTGTAGTACTTGTGTCTACCTTGGATGGGGGGATTGTCTGCACATTTACACTGCATACTGTTCCTTGCCTTGCTTGGACACATCCAGAGTCACTACATAGGAGAGTGGGGTGCAACAAGTATGTCACAATTTGAAATGTCTCTAGCTGACTGCAATGGCCCTGACACATTTGTCATACCTCTCAACCTCAGAGCAAGAAATCTGGACAAAGCCATACATAGAAGTGGGACAAAGGCCCAAAAATAAGGACAATTTTTAAATATTGGTCTTATAAACAGAAAGATAATAGAATAGTAGGTCTTGCATTAGTATGAATTTTCTGAAGGGTATGAAATCTGAAACTGAAATGTCTGTCATTATTTTCTAACTTCAGTCTTTAATGATTTGCCACTAATTTGCCAAAAAAAAAAAATTTATGAAAAATGGAACAAAAATGTGATTCAGAAATATAAAATAGCCACACAATACAGCTTGGGAACCTGCAAAGAAGGGACACCTTTTAATATTAGTATTGCTAACTTGAGCAGCTGACAAAAATAAAAGAATCTACATGCATTTCTGAAATAAAAGCAATCTATAACTGATTATTACAGTTATTTGTTAATTGTAAACCCTCCATGTTGTCTTCCAAAATTGCCATTTTGCAGAGAGATTATTAGGGGAAGAGCAACATTTTGAGCCAAAATCAGGTACAGTTGAGAGGTTTGGATATCACTAATTCTATAAAGCAATTTATTTGCACATACCTCTCAACCTGTTAATGCAGGAAATCTGGACAAGGCCAAATATATTGGGGGAACTTATAAACAGTACTAAAATTTGCTCTTGTATAAACTGAGACAGTTGATAGAATAACAGGTCTTGCTTTAGCATGCATTTTTCTGAAGGTTATGAAGTCTGAAACTCAGTGTCTGTCATTATTTAGTGACTTCATTCCTAAATGATTTGACAGAAAACCACAAAATTTATGAGGAACATACCAAAAATAAGAAGCAAAAATCTCTTAATTCTGCAAAAATCTGGACATTTGAGAGGTATAGTTTAGCCGGGGTTGTCTGCGTTTGCTGCCCATCCCCCCCTCACAAAATCATGGTCGAATGGAGCTTCCCCCCTACAGCCATTCCAATGAACCATTACTTGGCTATTTCACCCCATTTACCATAAACACTAACCGGGAAAAGCCGAAAAACAAAAAAACATAAACACTAATATGCATACTGCTTTACTTCTGCATTGATTTGGACTTCATTTGAAAGTTTTATTTTGCATTTTACAGCATAAACACTAATAGATGTCATATCTGCTAAACAAAGCAATGCAGTCTCACAAAGAAAACAGACTTGGCATTAAAACTTCTCTACCCTTGAAAAGTCACATTCACTGAAACAGCATTGAAACCCACATTCAAAGAAAATACATTTTGCCAGTGGCAGATTAACTTTGGGTTTGGACTGTTTTCAAATCACAGGCCCCTTGCACATGAAACATACACATGCTCTTTCATACACATTCCTGATTGTATTACATTATATTCCTTGTACAATACAGTACAGTTTTAGAGGGTGTTTTAAATTTGTTTTGAAATTTTTCCAGTAAACAATGAAACAAAATGCATGCACCAGTAATGACAAAACTGCTCAATTCAGAACATTTCCATCATAAAAGTCTACTCAAACTTCTACAGTCCACCAGTATCAGTACATATGCACAATATCTGAAGTAAAAGTCATCTAAATAATTCCACATTAAAGAGATCTGTAACTAATGAAGAGGCTGCTGCTAGCAAACAACTCTGTATTTCATTGTTTCATCTACAAATAGAGTGCCTGTTAATAAATTGCCTATCTTACATTAAAAAAATGATAAGCTAACAATATTACAATAGGGAATGGATGGCAAACAATAACAGGTCCATAGTTACTAGGTATCTTCACCAAAAAGGAGTGCAGCATCCACCCCCAAGTATCAGCAATGCATCTATCTACTGTGGGAGTAGAACCCACAGCCTTCTGCATCAAAAGCAAGTATACTACCTGTTGTGCTATTAACAAGGCAAACAGACTCCGCATAAGCAGCACTAAACTTTTGCTCCCCTGCAGATCTCAGCGTCTTCTAAAATCTACTCACTCAGCTGTATCTCTGAACTTTGCTGCACAAAGAAATCTGGAAAAAGCCAAAGTTTATTGTGGGGGGGACAAAAGCCCAAAAACCAGGGACACATTTTAAACATTGCTTGTATAATGTTGGACAGTTGCTAGAATAAAATGCTGTGTTATCACCATACATTTCACTGCCAAGCCTTAAACTCCAAACCCTGTGCAAAACAGTCAGAGCAACATACCACTATGCCAAATCAGCTGTTTTGTGAAAGAGGAAGACGGAAACTTAAATGACTACCATTTAGTGAATTCAGTTCTCACCAGAGCACAGCTGTCAACCTCTTAGCACAAAACACCTGAACAAAGCCAATAATGGGTGAATACAGCCCCCAAACATTCAGTGAATTCAGTTCTCACCATAGCTCTCAATCTCTTAGCAAAAAACACCCAGACAAAGCCAGTAATGGGGGAAAATAGCCCCCAAACATATTCAGTGAATTCAGTTCTTACCATAGCTCTCAACCTTAGCACAAAAAATCTGGATGAAGCCAATAACGGGGGAATACAATCTCAAAAATAGGGACAAATTTCAAATATCCATCTTATACAGTTAGAAAATTGCTAGAATAAAAGCTTTTGCGTTACCATGCACTTTCTGAAGAATATGAAGTCACAGGCCCCTTGCACACGAAACATACACAATGCGTGTCATTTTTAACATTTATTAATCAGGAAAGTCTGACTTGGAACAAAAGCTAATTTTTAGCAGAGGCCCAGATAGACATATCTTTGTAAGATAGGAGGACACTAGAGGAAACAAACACAGGGAGGGCATACAGACTCCACAGAAAAGGTAAGGCACCGCAGCCAAGAATCAAACCAGAGAACCTGTAGCTGTCGGGCAACAATGCTACCACTGCACCAATGCGCTACCAGCTTTGCATGGACACAAATACAGAAACCATAGATTTTATGAGGAATAGATCAAGTATGAGGGAAAAATCTGCAATGTCTTTACAAATGGTGGTGGGTAGGGAATTCAGGCTCCTGCCACCTGCACTCAAGGTACAGGGTTCAAGCCTTATTCACTACCCACCACCATGTAGCACCTGGGGCATCTTATATACACACACACAAAAAGGCATGACAGATCTCACCATATCAAGAAGCAGAAGTGACCAAAAGTATGTAGATAGTATATGCAGAACTTTTATACTGAATGTGGTATAAATGTTCATTTACTTTAGCTGAATATGTTTCTACAGGTTGAGCCTCTTAATGACACAAAGCTGTATAAAAGGAGGGATAAGGAAAGCCCTTGAGGAGTTTGGTTGTTTTTTGTGAAGGGGTAGGTGGGATGTGATGTCTGGAACAGCAGCTCTGGAAGTAAGACAACCGAGGGAACTGAAAGAAGACACCAAGAGGAAGCTAGTCAGGAGCTATCAATTAGAGAGAGGCAGACAGATAGAGAGAGACAGACAGATAGAGAGAGACAGACAGATAGAGAGAGACAGACAGATAGAGAGAGACAGACAGAGAGAGAGACAGACAGACAGAGAGAGACAGACAGACAGATAGAGAGAGACAGAGACGGAGTGAGACAGAGACGGAGTGAGAGACAGATAGAGGGAGGGATATACTTACTAAAACAGACGGTAACCCAGCAGGCATACAAATGCATATTTTTAACTTTTTTTTGTAATAAGTAAACCAGTTTTTTAAAACTGATTCCTCTGCTGCCTTTAATATTCTGCAACACATAAGCGCGTGCACACACACCAACAAACACACGCACAAATACACACGTGCATAGGCTCACACGCACACATGCAAACAAGCACAATCAGTGGATGCACACAATCACATGTACACACTCTCATGCAGACACAGACACCCAAATATGTACATATGTTTAACCTGTTTTAACTCTGCAGTTCTTGTGAACATCGAGATGGCAAGAAGAGTCTTGCAGTTATGCTTCTAAAGAACAACAGGAAATTAAAGCTTACAACAGACAATGTTTTAATAACAAATGGTGTAATGAGAGAGAGCCAGGAACCTAGTAATCATGAGACTTGGTTCTCAGAAATGGAGTAGATCATACGTCTTAACCTCTCAGCACAAAAATCTGAACAAAGCCTAAAATGAAAGGGGGCAAAATTCCAAAAATAGGGGCAGGTTTTAAATATTGTTCTTACAAACTTAGAAAGTTGCTAGAATAACAGGCTTTGTTTCAGCATGCATTTTCTTGAAGGCTATGAAGTCTGAAACTCAAATGCCTGTCATTATTTGTTGACTTAATTGCCAGAAAACCATACATTTTATGAGGAACAGACCAAAAACATCAGACAAAAATCTGGACAGCCTGCAAAATGTGGACAGTATTTACTGGTGACCACGGACTGCAGCCCTCAAAAAGAAAAAAAAGAAATGAAAAAATAAAATAAATATTTTTTTAAAATTGCTTATCGGTTTACAGTGCACAGAATCCGGACTGCAAGAGGAGCAGCAGGGACTGACAGTGCCTCAGGGATCGAAGGAGCATGTGGATCTGTCTTCAGTATTGCGGGAAGGATGTATGGACGTTAACTCTGGATGTATTCATTCAGGATTCAGGTAAGGTGCCTTTCAATTTACAATGTTTATTTTTCTTTGTGTATGGTGCTTGTGCTTTACTGGAGAGAGAGTGTGTGTGTGTGTGTGTGTGTGTGTGAAAATGCCCCAGGTGCTTATGGTGGTGTGGTAGGGAATGCCTCAGGCTTGAACCCTGTACCCTGTATGCAGGTGTTAAAGACTTGAGTTCACCACCAAAAATTTCAGATTTTTACCTCATATTTGATCTGATCTGTTCCTCATAATATCTGTGGTTTGTAAATGCTGTAATGCTTGATATTTGATGGTGTAGTAGTAGCATTGTTGCCTCACAGCTGCAGGTTCTTGGGTTTGATTCTTGGCTGGGGTTCCTTCTTTGTGGGGTCTGTATCTTCTCCCTGTGTTTGTGTGGGTTTGCTTTTGTGCCCTCCCATGTTACAAAGACATGTCTGCATTATTTCTTCCTGGGCCTCGCTGAAAATTTGTTTATTTGTTCCAAGTCAGACTGTCCTGATTAAAAATGTTAAATAAAATTGATAGGCATTTGAATTTCAGACTTAAGGGTTTCTGAATGTTTAATTCCTGCGTATTTGATGGTGCAGTGGTAGTATTGTTGCCTCACAGCTATAGGTTTTCTGGTTTGATTCTTGGTTGGGGTGGCTTCTGTGTGGAGTCTGCATCTCCTGCCTGTGTTTGTGTGGATTTGCTCTGGTGCCCTGCCATTTTACAAAGATGTGTCTGCAGTTTTAATCCCTCGTCTCTGCTGAAAATTGTTTTTGTTCTGTCCGCAGTAAATTTGACAGGCATTTGAATTTCAGACTTCAGGTTTCTGAATGTTTAATTCCTTGCAGATTTGATGGTGCAGTGGTAGTATTGTTGCCTCACAGCTATAGGTTTTCTGGTTTGATTCTTGGTTGGGGTGGCTTCTGTGTGGAGTCTGCATCTCCTGCCTGTGTTTGTGTGGATTTGCTCTGGTGCCCTGCCATTTTACAAAGATGTGTCTGCAGTTTTAATCCCTCGTCTCTGCTGAAAATTGTTTTGTTCTGTCCGCAGTAAATTTGACAGGCATTTGAATTTCAGACTTCAGGTTTCTGAATGTTTAATTCCTTGCAGATTTGATGGTGCAGTGGTAGTATTGTTGCCTCACAGCTATAGGTTTTCTGGTTTGATTCTTGGTTGGGGTGGCTTCTGTGTGGAGTCTGCATCTCCTGCCTGTGTTTGTGTGGATTTGCTCTGGTGCCCTGCCATTTTACAAAGATGTGTCTGCAGTTTTAATCCCTCGTCTCTGCTGAAAATTGTTTTGTTCTGTCCGCAGTAAATTTGACAGGCATTTGAATTTCAGACTTCAGGTTTCTGAATGTTTAATTCCTTGCAGATTTGATGGTGCAGTGGTAGTATTGTTGCCTCACAGCTATAGGTTTTCTGGTTTGATTCTTGGTTGGGGTGGCTTCTGTGTGGAGTCTGCATCTCCTGCCTGTGTTTGTGTGGATTTGCTCTGGTGCCCTGCCATTTTACAAAGATGTGTCTGCAGTTTTAATCCCTCGTCTCTGCTGAAAATTGTTTTGTTCTGTCCGCGAGTAAATTTGACAGGCATTTGAATTTCAGACTTCAGGTTTCTGAATGTTTAATTCCTTGCAGATTTGATGGTGCAGTGGTAGTATTGTTGCCTCACAGCTATAGGTTTTCTGGTTTGATTCTTGGTTGGGGTGGCTTCTGTGTGGAGTCTGCATCTCCTCCATGTGTTTGTGTGGATTTGCTCTGGTGCCCTGCCATTTTACAAAGACGTGTCTGCAGTTTTAATCCCTGCTGAAAATTGGTTTTGTTCTGTCCAAAATTGACAGGCATTTGAATTTCAGACTTCAGGTTTCTGAATGTTTAATTCCTTGCATAATTGATGGTGCGGTGGTAGTATTGTTGCCTCACAGCTATAGGTTTTCTGGTTTGATTCTTGGTTGGGGTGGCTTCTGTTTGGAGTCTGCATCTCCTGCCTGTGTTTGTGTGGATTTGCTCTGGTGCCCTGCCATTTTACAAAGATGTGTCTGCAGTTTTAATCCCTCGTCTCTGCTGAAAATTGTTTTTGTTCTGTCCGCAGTAAAATTGACAGGCATTTGAATTTCAGACTTCAGGTTTCTGAATGTTTAATTCCTTGTATAATTGATGGTGCAGTGATAGTATTGTTACCTCACAACTATAGGTTTTCTGGTTTGATTCTTGGTTGGGGTGGCTTCTGTCTGCATCTCCTCCCTGTATTTGTGTGGATTTGCTCTGGTGCCCTGCCATTTTGCAAAGACGTGTCTGCAGTATTAATCCCTGCATCTCTGCTGAAAATTGTTTTGTTCTGTCCAAATTGACAGGCATTTGAATTTCAGACTTCAGGTTTCTGAATGTTTGATTCCTTGCAGATTTGATGGTGCAGTGGTAGTATTGTTGCCTCACAGCTATAGGTTTTCTGGTTTGATTCTTGGTTGGGGTGGCTTCTGTGTGGAGTCTGCATCTCCTCCATGTGTTTGTGTGGATTTGCTCTGGTGCCCTGCCATTTTACAAAGACGTGTCTGCAGTTTTAATCCCTGCTGAAAATTGGTTTTGTTCTGTCCAGTAAAATTGACAGGCATTTGAATTTCAGACTTCAGGTTTCTGAATGTTTAATTCCTTGCATAATTGATGGTGCGGTGGTAGTATTGTTGCCTCACAGCTATAGGTTTTCTGGTTTGATTCTTGGTTGGGGTGGCTTCTGTTTGGAGTCTGCATCTCCTGCCTGTGTTTGTGTGGTTTGCTCTGATGCCCTGCCATTTTACAAAGACGTGTCTGCAGTATTAATCCCTCGTCTCTGCTGAAAATTGTTTTGTTCTGTCCGCAGTAGAATTGACCGGCATTTGAATTTCAAACTTCATGTTCTTCAGAATACATAGTAGCACAACCTTTTTTCTAGCAATTTTCTAAGTTTATAAGATGAATATTTTAAATTTGTCCCTATTTTTGGGACTGTATTCCCATTATTGGCTTTTGTGCTAAGGTTGACAGCTATGGCAAGAACTGAATTCACTGAATATGGACTGTAGAATTGTGCATATTTACTGATAAAGGTGCACTGTAGAATTGTGCATATTTACTGATAATGGTGGACTGTAGAATTGTGCATATTTACTAATAATGGTGGACTGTGGAATTGTGCATATTTACTAATAATGGTGGACTGTAGAATTGTGTATATTTACTAATAATGGTGGACTGTGGAAGTCTGAGTAGACTTTTTATGATAAATGTTCTCAACTGGGCAGTTTTGCCATTATGGGTGCATATGTTTTGTTTCATTGCTTACTGGAAAAATGTTCAAAACAAATTTAAAACACCCTCTAACAAGTGTACTGTATTGTACAAGGAATATAATTTTTAGTACAATGAGGAAGGTGTATCAAAGAGCACATGTATGTTTCATATGCAAAAACAGCCCAAAATTAATCTTTATCTGCCACTGGCAAAATGTATTTTCTTTGAATGTGGGTTTCAATGAATGTGAGTTTCAAGGGCAGAGAAGTTTTAATGCTAAGTTTTCATTGTGAGACTGCATTGCTTTGTTTAACAGATTACTTAATGTTTGTGCTGTAAAATACAAAATAAAACTTTCAAATGAAGTCCAATCATTGAAGTAAAGCAGTATGCACATTAGTGTTTATGGTAAATGGAGTGAAATAGCCAAGTAATGGTTAATTGGAATGGCTGCAGAGGCTCCAGTTCAACCATTATTTTGTCAGGGGAAGGGCAGCAAACTCAGACAGGCCCAGCTGAACTATACCTCCCAACTGTCCAGATTTTCAAAGAATGAATAGATTTTGCTTCTTATTTTGGTTTGTTGTTCATAAAATTTGTAGTTTTAATTCCTAAATGATTTGCCAGAAGTCACTAAATAATAAGTTTCAGACTTCATAACCTTCATAAAATGCATGTTAAAGTAAGAGCCGTTCTATCAACTGTCTCAATTTATACAAGAGCAATTTTAGTACTGTTTATATATATTTGGCCTTGTTCAGATTTACTGCATTAACAGGTTGAGAGGTACATGCAAATAAATTGCTTTATAGAATTAGGCATAGCCAACCTCTCAACTGTCCCCAATTTTGGCTCAAAATGTTGCTCTTCCCCTAATAATCCCTCCAAATAGCAATTTTGGAAGAAAACATGGAGGGTTTACAATTAAGAAATAACTGTAATAATCAAAGTTATAGATTACTTGAAATGCATGTAGATTCTTTTATTTTGTCAGCTGCTCAAGGTAGCAGTACTAATATTAAAGTGTCCCTTCTTTGACAGGTAGAAGCTGTATTGTGTGTCTATTTTATATTTTGCATCACATTTTTGGTCCATTTTTCATAAAATTGTGTTTTTGGCAAATTAGTGACAAATCACTAAAGACTGAAGTTAGAAAATGACAGACATTTGAGTTTCAGATTTTATACCCTTCAGAAAATTCATACTAATGCAAGACCTATTCTATTATCTTTCTAAGTTTATTAGAGCAATATTTAAAAATTGTCCTTCTTGTTGTGCCTTTGTCCCACTTCTGTGTATGGCTTTGTCCAG
This sequence comes from Protopterus annectens, assembly GCF_019279795.1. Classification (NCBI taxonomy): domain Eukaryota; kingdom Metazoa; phylum Chordata; order Ceratodontiformes; family Protopteridae; genus Protopterus; species Protopterus annectens. The sequence continues at coordinate 228,876,661 of NC_056742.1, forward strand.
ATTTCTTGCTCTTGAAGTTGAGAGGTATGACAAATGTGTCAGGGCCATCACAGTCAGCCAGAGAGATTTCAAATTGTGACATGCTTGTTGCACCCCACTCCCCCATGTAGTGACTCTGGATGTGTCCAAGCAAGGCAAGGAGTAGTTGTATCTACCTTGGATGGGGAGGACACACTGCATAAGTACTACAGTGGCTTTTCATCTGTCCTTGATTTTGCAGAATGGTCTGGTTTCTGTCATATTTTTGTACTGTTGATTTATGCTTATTACTCAAAGTGCCTGTTGCTCTGTGTTTAAGTAGCAATGCTTTAATGACCATAAGGTAAGCTTGTCTGACATCGTAAGATGCAAGTAAGCTTTAATAAGCATACTGTTAAAGAATTGCCAACATTGAAAGCCTTTCTGTTGTTGCCATGCAGAGAATACTTGACTAGATAATGTATAAGCCTTGGGTATTAAAGGACAGGATTCCATTATTTTAAAAAGCTCATTACACTTGTTGGAGACTTCCAGTCATCTCTACAGGCTTTACCCGTAAACTAAACAGAATGCCAATCATGTGTGGTCCATAACCTGTACAGTAATCCTTTAAGCAATGTATCTTGAGCTTGTTTCTTGTTTGCTTTTCATTTTTTACTTTTATCATGTTTTCCCCATGGAACGTTGGCAGGCAGCAGGTCTTTTTTGGATAAGAAACATTTTTACAAGTGGGGCATCACATAGATTTCTAGTTTCAGCATGTTGCTTGGTACTTTAATAAAGCTGAATATATTATAATTAGAACTGCAGTGCAAGGAGAAGTAGTTTGAGTTGAGTGCTTCTGGTTTTTCTTATACTTGATTTTGACTGGCATTCCAGTAATGTATTTAAAAAGTAATTTATTTTTTCATGCCTCACAACCTTTTGTTTCCATCTAGATATTAAGTAAGCTGTCATGCAGCCAATGCATTGAAATATTTTTATTCTTCTACACTTATTTTTGTCTTGATTGGACTTTCATAATGATGGTTTGCCATTAATTAAAGTTAGTTTTTTTGTGGTTTTGTGCATAGCTCCTCCCCTTTATGGTTGACCACACCCCTTCCCTTTGACCCCGCCCATTCAGCATCTCCTGCAGCCCCCCTGTGATTTGAAGTCACCAGCCGCCACTGCTGGTGACCTGTCCATTTTCCTGTGATGTACAATGGCTATCATGAATAGAAATGATGAAGCTGGTCTTTTGCCATTTGGAGATGATGTCGCATGACATTACTGCCAGCTAGTTTTGTTCACAGTTCTAATAGTATTAAAATGAAAGGTATAAGACTTTGTCAATGACTATTTTATCAGGAGTTTCCTTTGTACACAAAGTAATAATCTGTAGTGTTTTCCCTCTTTTTCAAGGAGTTCTTGAGTGCCTGGCTCCTTGGGACACAGGAATGGAACCTGGACATGAGCCAGATAATCTTCTGAGTTCATCAACTGCCTTAGGCACTTGGGGTGAGTAGGATAGCATTTGCGTTCATCCACTGGCTTAGATACTTGGGGGGAGTAGGATAGCATTTGGGTTCATCCACTGGCTTAGGTACTTGAGGGGAGTAGGATAGCATTTGGGTTCATCCACTGGCTTAGGTACTTGGGGGGAGTAGGATAGCATTTGGGTTCATCCACTGGCTTAGGTACTTGGGGGGAGTAGGCTAGCTCACTAGGAAGGAGTGGCTTTTTCCACACTGGGAGGTGCAAAGGAGTTTCTACCTGCAATATGACCTGTCTCTAGTAATGGCGATAGTGTTGTAATTAAGTGGTGGTTTGCCATTAACATTTTGATATTGGAGGCTGGAGCTAAATGATATATATGGTAATGCAAATTATATCCATAGCTCTGCATAGATAAGACAGTGAAAAAATTACCAATGTGCAAGGCCGCATATGTAAAGCTGCCAGCTAGGTTTCTCTGAACCACTTCCCTTCCCACCATGGGTGCAGTGCCAGCCCCTGATATTTGTACTAGGGACACTAAAGGCAAAATGAGGCAATTTGAACAGATTCAGAGTAGTTGATGATTAGCTAGAGTGCACACAAAGGGGGCCAAAACAAAAGGGCAAGTTGCTTTGACCTGTAGAGAATGTTACATGATTTTCACATGCAACCCAATACAACAAAGTAAAGCAGCTTAGTATTTTTCTTAGTTTTATTTTTCAGAAATTAAGGGTGAGGGTTGAACAACTTGATTCATCTTAAATTCTAGAGTTTCTTTAATGCTGATGTACTCCTTACCTCTTTTTCATAAATATAAATAGTATGGATAATATAAAAGAGAAATGAGTATTGAAATGAGCTCTGACAGTTGACACACTAAAAGCACTGAAATGATGTTTCTGCTGATAGCCTGACAGTCGATGAACTGAGAATTTTCAGGTTGTACTTACTTACATTATTCTTTTTCTATATATGCTCAGTCAATTATGCAGACAGAAAGACAAACACACCACACATATATGAACACGCACACACACACACACACAACCTCTGCAGCAAAACGGTCACCAATACACACACAAAACATCCACTACCTGCCCTAAAACGGTCGCCAATACACACGCACACAAAATCCACTACGTGTCCTCTGCAGCAAAACGGTCGCCGATCCTCTGCAGCTAAGTCCACAAAATGGCTGCCGATCCATGAATCCCCTGGCCTGCGCATGGGTCTCCTTCCACAAAACGGTTGCCCGCGCATGGGTCTCCCGCGAGAGATGGCTAGTCCCATGAGAGTAGTAGGCTGGAGCCTCTTTCCTGCTAGAGATGCAGTCCGGTGACCTTTCAGTCTGTGCGGTCATCACCGCATAGACCTCTGGGCTGGAAGGGTGGAGTTTCCTGCCTTTCCTATCCAGACTGCCTAACAGAGCAGCCTGGAATGTGTACGCATGTGTGCATGGAGTTCTCAGGAACCATGCACGCATGCATGACGTCCGTGAATTTTTTTTTTTCTTTTTTAAATATTATTTTTCAAGTTAATTGTCCAGGTGGGGGGCTGCAGTCCTATAGCACGAGCTGCCCCTGCTGCTTCCTCCTCCCAAGTTCCCAAGAAACCCTTATTCTGGGGGATTTCAACCTAGATTGGTTCACCTGCATATCTGAACCACCAAGTAATCTAATAAATCTCCATGGCTACCAGCAGCTAGTCCAAATAGATGTGATAAAAAATCTAAAAGGGAATCCATCCTTGACTGGGTCCTAACTAACAACCCCACATTGTACCCCCATGCAGGCAGTCTCCCAGACACCTTAAGTAACCACAGCATAATATACTTTATATGTAGTAGAACAAGCATATGCAAAACCACTAACTATATATCCATTAGAAACGCAAAACAATTCTCTCCTGAGGTCCTCAACACTTTATTCTGTAACTGTGACTGGACCCCCCTAAAAACCCTCCCACTTGACCAGGCTGTAGCATATTTCAACAAAACATTTCTACTACACCTAGACACTGTCGATCCATTGTGCAAAATCAAGGTTAGAACCTCTACAAACCCCTGACTCAGTAAAGAAACCAAATAAATCCTCAAGTCCAGAGACACTGCCTGGCTTTACTACCAAAAAAACAAAGAAACACAAAGCCTAACTAAGTACCAAGGACTGTTCAACCATGCAAAAAAATGCATTAGACTGGAAAAAAATCCTACTACACGACATTACAAACTAAATACCAACACAACCCCCCCCAAAATTTGGAAAAATGTAAACCAGCTGCTAAAATCCATCCAAAAGGCTACCCCCAAACCAACCACCCCTGACACTAAAGTTCCGATTGAAACAAAATTCATCTCCCACTTTGTGAACTCAATTCTATCCTTAGTATCACAGGACAGTTCCTTCCTCACTATCCCCCCCAACACAAATAACACTAATACAAGCTTTACCCTCAAAACAGTTTCCACCTCTTCAATCAAAAGCATGCTCTCCAAACTAAAAACCTCATCAACAGCAGCCGACTTAATGACCAGCTATTTCTTGAAACTCTCAGCAGATGCTATTGCTATCCCAATCTCCACTGTCATAAACAGAACAATTGTTGAAAACTATGTGCCCAAACTCTGGAAAATATCCTATGTTACACCCATACATAAAGGCGGGACCTCTACTGAACTTAATAACTACAGACCTATTGCTTTACTCTCCCCCCTGGCCAAAATCCTAGAAAAATGCATCCATACCCAGATGCTAAAATATCTCCTAGACAGCAACATCCTGTCACCTACTCAACATGGTTACAGACCTGCCCATAGTACCACTACAGCCCTCCTCTGCTTCACAGACTCCGTAAACCATCTCAACTATGAAGGCCTGCAGGTGTGAACTCTTTTTTTGGATATGTCCAAAGCATTTGACACAGTCTTGCACCAAATCCTGCTAAACAAACTAAACCAATATCACCTATCAAATTCCACTCTTACCTGGTTCCAAAGCTACTTAACTGACAGGTACCAAGCTGTGAAATTGGAAAATTCTCTCTCTCCTCAGTTTCCCATAACTATAGGAGTCCCACAGGGTTCTATCTTAGGACCACTACTATTCACAATCTTCACAAATGACCTCCATACCTCCACACAACATGCATCTGTCATTCAGTATGCAGATGACACTACCTTAATCTGTGCTGTACAATACATTCCCACCCTCCTGCAAACAACTCAACTAGCATTCTCTAACATTGCAAACTACCTTACCAAAGCCCAACTTATCCTCAATCCAAAGAAAACTCAGCTTATGATTATAACCAGTTCTAACAAAAACACTGATAACAGTCAATTCACTATCTACTGCACAAATGCTACTCCAATTTCTCCAGTGTCACAGGCTAAGCTATTGGGAATAACCATAGACTCCCACTTAAAATGTGATAGTCATCTCAATTTAACTACTAAAAAGTACATGCCAAACTGGGATCACTTTACAGTATCAAACCATTTCTTACCAACAACACAAGATCAGCCATTGCTCACTCCCAACTTCTACTATGCATCTCCCATTCGGACTAATCTCAACAAAACTGAACTAAGCAAAATGGAAGCCTGCTATAACAGAATTGCCCACTTTGCTGCAAATTGCTCATATAGAACTCATCACTGTACTGCTTTGAGACAGCTCCACTGGCTTGAACTGCCCATCCTCCTAACCTACAATCAGCTCTGCCTCTGTCATTCTGTCTATTACCTCCACAATAAGTGTCCTGCCCTCAAAAACCTAGTACAACATCACTCAGCCAAAAGGCCTCTTAGATCATCAAGCAAACTACTACTAGAAGTCACCAACAGCTACAATAGCTTTGGAGATGCACTATATAGTAGTTCAGTGGCTAAAAAATGGAACTCTGTCTCTACAAGCATTCAAAACACATCATCCAAAGCCTCCTTTAAAGACCTAATCAGGAAACATCTCAAGCAAAGTTGGCAGTGCCATGATTGCTTCCCAGGCTAGTGAAAGCGGATAAGGTACACATACTAAACCTAGCGTACTTGATAATAGTTTTCAATCTTACTCGCAAACACTGGCTAATCTACAATGTCTGTACTGTACGTGTACTATGTATGTATTCTACCTATGTTCCAAATTTCAGCTGTACACCACAAATCTATTAATTACCTTTATTTTTAAATTAATATTTTTTGTCTGTTCTCTCCACTGTAACTGTTGATGTGCTGCATACCACTGTATAAACATGTCTTTTGTAATTTGTGTGTATACTGATCATGTCTAAATAACTAAATGTATCTGTAATTTTTTATGTGGAGCTTTTCTCCCTGGGTTTCTGCTGAAAAGGGGCCTTTTTGGCTCAGTCAGACACCCTCGGTTAGCAAATGTAAAATAAAGAAAATAAAGTTTCTTCCTGAGCTTTGGCACACTCCCATTTGTCATGAATACTGCAGCAGTGAATATAAGGACATAGTACAGTTGTGTAAAATCTTACCATAACAGTAGATGTCCTTGAATTCACCATTGCAGTATTTACTCCCTCCTTCCATCCCCATAGTCTTTTTTCCTTCCTGGATGTGCAGTTTCTCTTTGGTTTTCCTTGGACTGCTATTCCTACTGGGTTTTCCTTGGACTGCTATTCCTACTGGGGCAATCAGTTCTGAGGATGGTATCTCCTTTATACCCTATGCTATGCTATGCAAGAATTGTGTAGGTGACATTCAGCGTACCTTAAAGCAATGGTAGACTTTGGTAAAGTGGCTGGATGGTGGGCTTCACTGCAGGGAATCCCATTTGTAATGAATACTGCAGTGGTAAAGGCAAGGACATCTATCGTTATGGTAAGATTTTACACAACTGTACTTTCTTTATTTTAGGCTTTGTCCAGATTTCATTCTGTAAGGTTTTGAGAGATGTGCTACTCAACTCCATTACACTCACTCTGTCCTGCCTCCCTTCATTCATGTCAGAACTCTACGGCAGATTAACCCCTATCTCTTTCTCTCTCTTTTTTGTCTTGTTCTCCCATACACACACTCTCTCCCTCTCTTCCCAACTCTTGCCCCTTGCGTCTGTCATATTTTTCTCACTGTAATACCTCTCCTTCACCATACATCTTATCATACCATCTGTCACTCTCCTTCACTATCCATCTTATCATACCATCTGTCACTCTTCCTTCACCATGCATCTTATCATACCATCTGTCATTCTCCTTCACCATGCATCTTATCATACCATCTGTCACTCTCCTTCACTGTCCATCTTATCATACCATCTGTCACTCTCCTTCACCATCCATCTTATCTTACCATCTGTCACTGTAGCTCAAATTAATCTACAATAACTTTGTGAATGGATTGGTTGGGACAGATCAATTGATGGATGCAGATGGCATGGCATTACAGGCAGACTTTGAATAAGAACTTCAGCTAATTACAGGGGAATGCAATGCACAAATGAAGTCACATGGAATGAAACCAAGTTCAGATAACAGTTAAAATGGCAGCAAATGAGGAAAATCAGAAGAAAATGAAACTGAGATAGAAAGGAAGATAGTGGAACAGGTTAACAGCTTCTAGTAATCCAGGAGGGATGGTTGAGGAGAAAGAAATTCTGAGTGAGGAAGTCAATGCTAGAATGAGATGGGCTGTAGCCCACTGCACAGAGTATAGGGGTAGTGTGTGACAGAAGAATTTCAAAGAAGCTGAAAAGTAAGGTTTACAAAACAGCGATGTGACCAGTACTACTGTATGGTACAGAAACCTGGGCAATGAAGGCAGAGTAGTTGGGGAAGCTAGAGGTGATGGAGATGAAATGCCTGAGATGGGTTATAGGATGTACAGTGTTGGACAGACAAAGAAATGAGGACATAAGAGCAGAAGCCTAAGTAACTCCAGTTGTAGAGAAGGTCATAGGGAATGGATTACTGTGGTTCAGGTACATGTGCAGGAAATCCAAAGACAATTTGTTGAAGGAGATTTGGATAGACAGAAAGAAGGAAGAGGAAACAAGAGCATCCAGAAAAGAGATGGATGGACTGTGCAGGAAAAGACTTGACAGTAAGACATGGCTGTTCAAGAGGGTAGGACAGTGGCATGGAATAAAAAGAGATTGTGACAGTTGACTTGACATGCAAAAACAAGGGAAGGGGAGTTCATGATGATGATGATGATACATTTTGAAACCAGATTTGTATACACCTTGATATTAGACAGTCACTTACTTGGTTAGATACATTTACTATATTTTTATGTTTATTTTGCATATTGGATACTCCATTACACAGACTCTCCTATGTTACACAGACTTTTAAGATGATAAATTGTTATTGTATTTGTACACTTGAAATCTTCTGGAAGCTACTTCTTTATCTACCATTACTTTGTATGCACATTTGCTAGTCTACTTGGATCAGTGCTCTACCCCAGTCTTCAAACAGTAACTAGGAAAAAGTAAGTACGTGTCTTGATGTTTACTGGTACATGCAAGCAGCATTATCAGGCAGTACTTGTGAGGGACAATCACCCCTGATATGTGGCATGGGTGTTCTGAAGGGTAATGGAGAAACATTAGCATTAGTTTATTGTAGGCTATGGCCTTTACTTATTTCTTTGTTGACCACATAAGCGGATTAAGACAAGAAATCTTTCTAGCCATGTTCTGGGCTACATGGGCAAGATAGTACATTCATAATAGATATTACACCAAGTAAAATATGAATGGTATCATGAAGTTTACATAACATTATTTATTTGTTTATTTACATTTGTTTACCAGAGTAGTCTATTGGGCCGTAGTGAGCCCATTTTCAGTGGAGGCCCAGGGAGAAAAGCTCCATAAGTAACAGTTATATATTGATAGTATAAATAAAATACAATTAGTACAATTCAACAGAATATGCATCAAAAGTAACATATTTAACAACTGGATATATTACAGGTATAATAAATTCACAAGCAATGTAGCAAAGGTAAATAGATTGACATTTCATAGTTTTTGAATGCAGGAACAGTAAGGTTTACAGCTGATATTAATACATAGTAAAAGTTAGAAGTCAATGTTAGCATTTGGTGGAGGCTGTTAAGTTTTTGAAAAGAGGAGACAAGTGACCAGAGTCCTGATAGCAAGAGGTAGGGCGTTCCATGTTTTGGCAACTGAACAAGAGAATAGAAGCTGCCCAGCTGGCATGTTTGGATTTTGTACCATTAAAAGGTGCTGAATCTCATATCTGAGTGGTCTACTTGGATGGTAGAAGCTGAAAGTCTGGCTAAGAGCAGGGCAGCCTAATGATTTAAAGATTATTGTATGTGCTATTTTTAGTTGCAAGTAGGAAAGGTAGTGAGGTAGTTCAAACTAATTCAGCGAGTGAAGAACAGTACAGTGATGGGCAAAGTGTTTTGTGTTAGTAGTTAATTTGGCGATTTTGTGATAGCAAGTCTCAAGTTTAGCTTTTAGGAAGGATTGAAGATTAATAAGTAGTGGAGCACCATATAAGAGAGAGGGTAATAGGTAAGAGGATGCTAGGACTTGTTTGGTGGAGGTGCTCAGGAAGTATTTATGCCTATAGGGAATTCCTAGCTTTTGGTGTGTTTTGCTGATGCTATGGTGAATATGTAGGTCAAATTTCATGCGTTCATGTAGTATTACCCCTAATATTTTTATGTGGGAAATAACCTCACTAGCAGAATTGCTTTGAGAAAGTACAGCGAATTGTGCTTTGTTTAATGGGGTAGTCTTCCTAGGAGTGAATAGCATGAGCTTGGTTTTGCTTTAAGTGATTATTATATATCCAGCTCTCAGTGGTGGTAAAGGCCAGTTGAGTTATTTGTTGTAGTTCAGAAATGGAATCTGCAGAGCATATAATAGTTGAGTCATCTGCATATTGAATGACTGAAGCTTGGCCTAATTTATTTATTTGTTTGACTGGGAAAGTCTGATTGGGTCAGGAACCCATTTTCAGTGGAGATCCAGGGAGAAAAGCTCCACAAAGTAAAAATACAAATGACAAAAATACATATAGCATAGAAAAATACAGTGTTACTAAATTTACAAGTGGAGTGTAGCTTACTTGTTATAACATAAAAGTCTATTAACATAACAGACAATTCATAGCTTCATAGTTGCTTACTAGGCTAATGACCACAAGGGCCTTTTTAAGCCTAGCCATGCATCCCAAATCTCTGACAAGTTCTGATACCCTTGAAAAGTGTAAGCATGGGCCTGGGAGATAAACCATTTACAGGTTACCTCTGTCCATTAGAGGAGTAGGTGCCAAACCAGGGATGAATTTCCAGTTTCCCATCCAATTGTCCAATTTGCACTTGAATTGGGTTAGGGAGGAACTCTGCTTTACATGGATGAGGAGCCTGTTCCATAGACAGAGTAGTCTCTGGGATGCATACCTATCTCTCCAGCAGGTCCACAGGCAAGGTTCAAGTCTTTAGAACGAGTAATTCTACTGCTGTTTGTTTTGTGGATATGCAGGAGGTCCATCATAGTGTGGTCTGACAATGCCCTGTATGCCAGGCATAGATCTCCCCTCAAAATCCTGCAGGAGATAGAATACAGGTATAGGGCCTTGAGGCAGTCTACAGAGGACATATTCTTTACGCCCTGTATTCTTTTAGTGAGGAACCTTTGTGGATGCTCCAACTGTTGGATATGCCTGGTTAGGTACATACCAAAGGGGGCATTGTACTCAATGATAGGTCTGATGAATCCTGAATACATTAGAACAATGACTTCCTTGACTTAGATGCCATACCTTTGTTTATTAGTTGCACAACATAGAATGATTTCCTCACCACTGTAGACACTTGATGATCAAAGGCTAGATTACTACCTATGTGTATCCATAAGTCCCTGACTACTAGGTCAACTATAAAGGGTGTGTTGTCAATATGATAGTTACCAGGGATGGATGACTTCCCAAAGGATACTATTATGCATTTCTTGGCATTTAGTTTTAGTCCATTGCTCTGAGACCAGTTGTTTGTCTGTGTCAGCCCCTCCGGGAGAACATTTGTGTCAGTGTGAGATTTAATGACAGCTCCTAATTTACAATCATCTGTAAATTTAGTCAGCCAGAGACCACTGACATTGGCCTTGACTTCTAAGAAGTAAATACCAAAAAGGAGCGGTCCAAGGACTGGACCCTGAGGGACTCCAATTGTGACTGGCCTCTTTGTAGAGGTGAACTTCCCAATTCTAACTTCCTGGGTCCTGTCTTTGAGCCATTTGCTATCCACCAGGTGACATATAGGTTTGTACCTAACCTTTTGAGTTTGTCAACATTACCTAAGTGGGGTATTGTGTCAAATGCCTTGGCCAGGTCAAGGTAGGCAGTGTGAACGACTCTGCCCTTATTCATTCCTTTGGTGACCTTCTCAAAGAAGTCCACCAGGTTGAGTAGGTATGATCTGCCCTTGACGAAACCAAACTGGGCTGTGTCCATTGTCTGGAGGTTTACTATATCTCTATTGGTCATCTCCATGATAATTCTGTCCATGGCTTTGCATATAAGACTAGTGAGACTTATGGGTCTGTAGATGGCTCACGTTTGTGCAGAGGGATGATTGTTGCTTTTCTCCATTCATGAGGCATGAAGCCTGAGTGCTACAGTTAAATAGTAATTCCAGAGGCCCTGATAGGTCATGTTTCATGCTATTTAGAAGGCATCCTGGGATATTGTCTGGGCCCATTGATGCAGTGCTCTTGGTCTTAGAGAGAGCATTAAGGAACTGTTCCTTAGTGATAGTAGGGTGAGTTATTTTTCATGATATTTCCTGAGGGAAGGTTGAGGGGAGGAGGTAAAGTTGGAGCTGAATTTATCAGCCAGGAGGCTTACTATATCTTCTGGCTTAGTATATGTGGCTCCATTTGCTCCATTTACAATGAGCTCTGCACACAATTGTGTATTGCCTTTGAAGTTGTGGACATAGCTAAAATATGCTTTGTGGTTGTCCTTGACCTGGGATGCCAAACTTATGTCAAATTTGGCTTTGTTAGACTTAAGTTTGTCCTCTGAGTTGTTTAGTTTGATGAGAGTGCTTTTATCCTGCTGGGTACTGCACCTCCTAACTTTTGCCATGATTTTCTTCCTCCTGTTATACAGCCAATTGATTTTTGTGATTCCACCGGGGTGGCATGTTTTTTGAGTTAGTTCTGTACTTTACTGTACTTGTACTCTATTTTCATTCTAAAGCCCTGCAGTTGCTCGTATAAGTAATCTTATAAGTATGTACTAATAAACTAAAGCACTACACCCTCTTGTACTCTCTTTAAGTACTTGACTCCCTATTGGTCCTTTTTGATCAGTCAAAAAGTAGTTCCTTATACTATTCTGGCATGTCTAAAAGTCAGTTTTGGGTTTACTGTCCAGTCCAGCTGGTGAATCTGGAAATCTTGAGGCAATGTTACAACTGCCTTATGTACACAGACCACCCTCTCCTCCTCCCAACAAGTTCAAATATATGTGAGAGATGCAACTATATAGCCAAACTGGAGGCTGAGCTCTTGCAACCCAGTACTGGTGCAGTCAGTCAGGAGGAGAAGGTAACCACACACACCACAAATCCAGTCTCACATAGACCTATCGCAACAGCAAACCAAACACATAAACACACAAAAGCATACTCGGAGGCTCTAAATAAAGCCCAAGCAGCAGAGACCTCCAAAGCAGACATCCAAGCAACCACTACCCCACAACAATACCCATGTATCACATAGTTCACAAAGTCAGTGTGCCACACAGTCACAGCCCTTAAGGCTAAACAACACAACTAATACACTTGTAATACGTGACTCTATTATCAGACACACTGACGTCCCACTCACCAGGCTGAACAAGGAGAAGGTCACTGTAAGCTGCCTGTCGGGTGCCAGGATCCGCCACATAACACAAGCACTCAGGTCACTCCAAAGCAAGTACAAATATGACTCCGTCATTGTCCATGCTGGTGTGAATGACCTGAGACGTGCCTCCCTGGACTACATGAAAAGAGACATAGAGGAGCTCTCTGATCATGTAGCCCAGGCCGGTATGATCCTTACCTTGAGTAGCATCTTACCCTCACCAAGAATGATGCCTCAGTATAAAGACAAAATGATCAATTTTAACAATTGGCTAAAGTATTGGTGTCATTCAAAGGGGACCCCGTGTCTGTCAGCCTGGGATGACATGCTCGACAAGCCACGTTGCTTCGCTAGGGATGGCTTGCACTTGTCACCCCTGGACTTTCGAATATTGGCTAAGGCTCTTGCCACCCCCATAGTGCCTTTTTTAGGCAAGGCTCAAAAGACAAACCCACACAAGGAAAAAGAAACTTAAGGGTAATGCTGCTCAATGCCAGAAGTCTAAACCTCAAGATGCACGCACTCGAGGCTCTCTTCAGTATGGAGAATATCGATATCTGTGCAGTAACAGAAACCTGGGTCAAGGCTCCCGAGAGCACTCCAGCACTACCAGGTTATATCTCATACCATGCTTTTCGGCCCCAAAACTCGGACCGAACTACAAAAGGAGGGGGAGTATCCATATTCATCAAAGATACCCACACCTCCAGGTTAGTGGCACTGCACGAAGCATCCAAGACCATCCATGTGCAACTAACAGTGGGCAAAACTGCCTTTCAGTTTGTAGCCTGCTACAGACCACCCTCCCAAATTCAGGAACCCCACTCAGCTTTCCTGAGAACACTGGAGAATATGAAGGTCTCTCCAAACACCATCATACTGGGTGACTTCAACTACCCAAACATAGACTGGGAGCACTACTCAAGCCCCAACATCCTCGCCCAATGGTTCCTAGAATTTATAAACTCAAATGCTATGGAACAACTGGTCATCACTCCCACAAGAGGAGAAAACATATTGGACCTGATCATCACCAGCATGGGGACTCTATGTTCCATACCAGAGGTATACCCCTCATTGGTAAGATCTGACCATAAATTAATCTCACTGGACATCCATATCCCATCCCCACCCCCAGCCAAGGAAACCATGGTGAAGAACTTCTCAAAAGCAAACTTCACACTTCTCAAACCAAGGTGGAATCCTTCAAAGCCCCCGGGCCAGTGGAAAATACGGCCCAAACCGCAGAATCCTTTACAAACGCATTCTATGGATACCTACAGGAATGCATGGATCGTGCTATCCCAAATAAACCAGGACTCACTCCTCCAAAGGCAGGAGACCTGTCTGGTGGACCCCAGCCATAAATAAGCTATATAACAGAAGGAGGAAGCTACTACATGATAGAACAAAATCCCAAAAAGGGAAGGCATCTCTGATCAGTACTAGCAAGAAACTACGATCCCTCATAAAATTATGTAAGACCAGCTCGAAAGAAAAATTGCACAAGACACTAAAGATAATCACAATGTCTTCTTTAGTTATGTCAGGAATCTGGGTAGCAACTCCCAGATATGCTCTGAGTTAGTGCAAAATGACAAAAAAATACATTGAACCCACAGACATTGCCAACATCCTGGCAGACAGGTTCAGTGCAAACTTCTCCCCCCTTCCCCCCCAAAAGAGCAAATGTGTATCCCAACAGAGTGTAGCCTACCTGACATCACAGATGCACAGGTGACAGCTGCCCTCTCCAAAGCAAAAAAACAGAGCATCAATGGGAGCGGACGGTGTCCCGGGCTGCGTCTTACATGAGCTCCAAGAAGAACTGAACCCTCACATAAAATCACTGTTCAATCTCAGCCTTACTACAGGATATGTACCCAAGGAATGGTGTACAGCAACAGTGGTCCCACTCCACAAAGGTGGTGCCACAACGGACTCCAGAAACTATTGCCCTATAAGCCTGACTAGCCTGGTCTGCAAAGCTATGGAGCATATCATCATGGAACTCATAAACAAAGACATTGGGAATCTACAAACACTGGATCCTACCCAATCTGGCTTTAAGGGCAGATCTTGCCTCTTGAACCTGGTCAACTTCTTTGAAACAGTCACCAAGGCCATAGATGAAGGGAAGGTAGTCCACACAGCCTACCTGTACCTCGCAAAAGCCTTCGACACAATACCCCACTCGGGCATCATAAATGAGCTCATCAGCTTAAATATTAACCCTTATGTCACAAGATGGGTTGCAGACTGGCTCAGGGATAGAACCCACATGGTCAGAATTGCAGGTGCCATGTCAGACTCTAAACCAGTTACAAGTGGCATCCCACAAGGCTCAGTCCTGGGACCTCTCTTGTTCGGTATATATTTCTCTGAGGTACAGGCTAACACAGGAGGACTATGGCTGACCAAGTTCGCAGATGACTGCAAACTGGGTGCCATAATCGACTCACCGACTGACACAAGCATCCTCCAAAAGGGTCTCACAGAGACGGATAACTGGTGCCAGAGCCATGGCCTAAAGCTAAATGCCAAAATGTGCATAGTCATCCCCTTTGGGAAAATCAAAGTGCCCACAAATTACCACATAGGTGGTAATCCATTAAGTACGGAAGAAGTAATTAGGGATTTGGGGACCCAAGTAGATAGCAATCTCTCCTTTGACAATCACGTTGCCAAAGTGGTTAGAATGACCTTCTATATAGCCCACCTTATCACGAAAGGGTTCACATCTAGATCAAGAGAGGTCATTGTGCCCCTCTACTCATCAGGCCCATAATTGAATACAATGCCCCATTTGGGATGTACCTTGCCCAACACCTGCAGCAACTGGAAAGACCCCAAAAGTACCTCACCAAGAGGATCAAGGGACTCAAACAGATGCCCTACGCAGTTAGGCTAAAGAAACTCCGGCTCTACTCAGTTGCTTACCACCTACTCAGAGGCGATCTGTGCCTGATGTATAAAGCCATGTCCAAACCAGAATTAATGGACATGCTAAACCACGGGAAATCCAAATCCCTTAGAGCTACATGCTCCATGGACTTAAACCTCAGCACAGAAATAAATAGGATATGCTGGAGGGACAAATTCATATCCCAGAGGCTCCCCTCACTCTGGAACAAAATCCCAATTCATGTTAGGCAGAGCCCCTCAATAACCCTCAAGAGAAATCTTGACGAGTGGATGGGAGATCGTAGGTTTACCCCTGGGATCTCTTCTGTGTCCCTACTTGTCAGAGGCACAGTAAACTAACCTTAAAAGGGCTATCTTCTGTGACCTACTATACAGAGGCACAGTCAACTAATCTAAAAGGGTGGTGAAAGCCAAACACACTCTGGCTAGGCTTATAAATGCCCTAGGGCAGATAGCCTAGTATCAACCTATGAACCTATGAACTTCTTCCTGGTGGGTACAGCTCCCTATATGCAGTTATTAACATGCTTGTACAGGGTTTCTGTGAACAGTTCTGCATAGGCAGAAGTGTTCTCAAGGTTTATGAGGGTTTGGAATGTTGCCAGGTTCTCACTTAATAGCAGGAGGTTAGCCTTAGAAGAGTTCCTGAATATTCCAGGTTTAGCTGGAGGTCCAGGGTTTATTTTTACTTCAAAGGAGACCATTTTGTGGTCTGACCTTACCAGGGAAGGCATTACAGTAGGGGGGTGTGCAGCAGTCTCCTATATTAGTGAGGACCAGATTCAGTATGGTTGCAACCTTGGTCGGTGTATTGACTATATCTGATCCAGGGAGTTTGTGTTTACAAAATCCAGAAATCTTTGTGCATGTACATTTGGTGTCATAGAGAATTCTGAGTTGATAGTGGGGTAATTAAAGTCACCCATGAATATGGTATTGGGTTGGGTGATTAGTGTTTCTAATAAGTTTAAATACATGGCATGGGATTCCTGGGTCATAGAGAGGGACCTATAGCTTGAAAGGAAGTGGTAATGGATGTTACCTATGGTGATTTGGACATGGATCAGCTCAAGTGCATTGTCCTGTTTGGCCAGTGTTGAAGTATATTTATCTTTGATGTAAATACAGACACCTCCACCTTTAGTGCCTGCCTGTGAAGTAGCTGGTCTAAATGAGTGGAAGGCAATTATAACCTTGCACTATTCGTGTGCTCTCTGCAGCTTTAAACAATGTCTCAGTCACCACACGGACGTCAGCATTCTCCAGGGTAAAGAGATCTTCTAGGCAGTGGAGCTTTTTTTTACACTCCTAGCATTGAGTAGTAATACCTTTAGATTTTCTTGGTTTTGATTTGCTATGTCAGAAGTACTTTCAGTTTGGCATTGCCTAAAAAAGGCTCTATGGGGGAAGACAATGTTTTAGCTAATATTCAAAAGTCTAGAGTGGAGAGGTGCAGGCCATCCCTGGCAAAGCGGTGAGGTCTGTTGACCAACTCCTTCCATGCTGACAAATATTGCACTTTCTTATAATGACCCTAGAAACTAAGCCAATTATTAAAGTCAATCATCTTTTGTTCATATTGTGGCATCATCCTTGGAGAAGGTAAAATGCTGCTCAGTGCTAAGCTCATAACAGCCTGAGACAAATATTCTAAGAGCTCTATGATGTCTCTCTTCATATAGTCTAGGGAGGTACATCTCAGGTCATTTACTCCCACATGGACTATGAGTCATATTGGTAATTGTGGTAAAATGACCTGAGTGCATGCATAATATGACGGATCCTAGCCCCTGATAAGCAACTGACTGTAACTTTCTCCTTACTCAGTCTGGTGAGAGGATCATCAGTGTGTCTTATGATGGAGTCTCCAATGACTAGAATGCTGGATTGTGTGATAAATTGTCTTATGGGCTTAGAGGTAGATGCTCCATGAGATGTAGCTATGTGTTGATGTGGGTGTTGTTTTGAAATAATGCATTTGGGGCTGCTGAGGGTAGTTGTTACGTGTACTTCATCTAGGAGGTCTTTGTGGTTTAGGAAGGTTACACGTAAGTGCTTCAGCATATGTGGGTCTATATATCCGCTTTGAATTTTGCGTCATTGGTGCAGCATGTGTACTACTGACAACCTTATTGATATTAGGAGTACTTTTATATGAAAGCTTTGCCTCCAGTGACATTGTGTAAATACATCTCTCTCATACCATAGCATAGTTTGTTTGAGAATTAACTGGTTGTCAGTAAACATGAGGCAATTTCTACAAGACCTCAGTATGCCCATATCCAACAAGACAGTAACGGAGACAGTAGGAAAGTTCATGTCCATGGCAACAGACCCGTTTTTATTGATTAGACAGTTGGAGTGAGAATATCAGACACTGTCAGAAGTTTGCAAATATGTGGACAGTGCTTGTCACTGCAAACTAGTTGTTCTGTATACAACTAGGTGTCTGAGTCTGTACAGAGCACTGCCAAACACTTGACTGGAAACTAATACTACATAGACCTAGAAATGTTAAGGATGAAATATTTAGGTTGATATTCTGAAGTTAGAAACAATCAGGATCGAAACAATCAGGATCCTTACTGAAAACAAAGAATTAGCTTGTCAAGAATGACGAAGAGAGGATTCGCATGAGTGGCTACTGCCTGGGTACTACTAATGCTGGTCTCATCACACCTTCACTCTGTTGGGATACTATGCTCCTTTTCTTCTTTTCTCACCAGAATCAAAATGTTAGCACCAATCCCAAGAAGAGAAGCAAGCCACAGCCTGTTTAGTGATCTACAGTCTTGTCCTAGATGATGCAATGGTCTGTAGGCTTGTAGCCTTTTTCTTGTAGATGCATCAAATAGCAACCAGACCAAATAGGTACGTTAAGAACAGACACTCGCTCTATAACCAGAAACGGTCAGGAATCAATGCACTCTGCTCCTTCTCTCACCAGGATCAGAATATAAGCACAGACCCAACACTGTGAGAGATGCACTTATATAGCCAAACTGGAAGCAAAGCTCTCTTCACCCAAGACTGAACTAGACAGTTAAGCGGTGCACCACACCACACTCATCACATAGTCCCTCAAAACCTACACCACCAAAACACACACATAGAAACACAAAAACCACACACCTACATTCATGGAGGCTCTCAATAAAAATCTGTCCAAGCAACAGAGACCTCCAAAGCAGAAACCCAAGCAACCTCCACCCCCCAACACAACCCAAATGACACAGAGCCCACAAACTTAGTGTGCCACCCAACCACAGCCCATAAGGCATAACAACGTACCCTACACTCTAGTCATAGGTGACTCTATAGTCAGGCACACTGATGTTCCACTCACCAGGTTAAACAAGGAGAAAGTTACTGTCAGCTGCCTGTTGGGTGCCAGGATCCACCACATAATGCAGGTACTCAGGTTACTCCACAACAAGTACAAATATGACTCTGTCATTGTCCATGTTGGTGTGAATGACCTGAGACATACCTCCATGGACTACATGAAAAGAGACATGGAGGAGCTCTCCGATCTTGTAGCCCAGGCAGGTATGGCCCTAGCCCTGAGTAGCATCCTGCCATCACCCAGAATGATGCCACAGTACAAATTGGCTAAGGTTCTGGTGTCATTCTAAGTGGATCCAGTATCTGTCTGCGTAGGATGACATGATCGACAGACCACAATGCTTTGCCAGAGATGGCCTGCACCCATCACCCTTGGGATTCCAGTTACTGGCTAAGGCTCTTGCCACCCCTATAGTGCCTTTTTTAGGCAAGGTTCAAATGACAAATTCACCACCGTAACAGGTACAAGCAAGCAAAATATGAGGGTAATGCTAACTCAATGCTAGAAGTCTAAACCTCAAAATGCATTCACTCGAGGCACTCCTTAAAATGGAGAACATCGACATCTGTGCAGTGACAGAGACATGGTTCAAGGCTCCAGAGAGCACCCCTGCATTACCAGGATATAATTCATACCACACCTTTCGGCCACCTAACCTGGACCGAAACACTAAAGGCAGAGGCATGCACATATTCATTAAGCATATCCACACCTCCAGGCTAGTTGCTCAGCATAATGCATCCGATATTATCCAGGTACAACTACCTCTGGACAAGAGCGCAATACAAATTGTAGCTTGCTACAGATCCCCCACCATGACCCAGGATTCCCACTCCTCATTTCTTGATACACTGGAAAATATTAGGGTACAACCTAACACCCTAATAATGGGCGATTTCAACTATCCCACCATTAACTGGGAAAACTACTCCTGTACCAACTCTTTTGCTCAACATTTTCTGGAATTCATAAAATCCAATGTCATGGAACAAGTTATCCACACCCCACTAGGGGCAGCAATATCTTAGACCTGGTCATTACCAGCATGTGTGACCGGTGTTCCAGAGGTCAATTCCTTGTTGGTCAGATCCGACCACAAGCTAATCACCATATCCAGCCCCCACCCCCTATTAGGGAAACCACAATAAAAAATGTCTCCAAAGCCAACTTCACGCTTCTTAAGACAGAAGTGGCAAACTTCACGACACCCATGCAGATGGACAATAGAGGTATGACTGCTGAATCCTACACAAATGCACTTTATAAGCACTTACATGAGTGCATGGATCGTGCTATCCCTAACAGAACCAAGATGCTATTCTCCAAAAAAGGGAATCCAATCTGGTGGTCCCCTGCCATAAACAAATGCTACAATAGAAGAAAGAAACTGCTGCAAAAAAGAATACAATCCCATGATTGGAAGAACTCCCTAGTCAGTCTCAGTAAGAAGCTGAGATCCCTCATAAAATCCTCCAAAGCTAGTTACGAAAACAAAATTGCCACTGTTTCTAAAGACAACCACAAAGCATTCTAAAGCTATGTCAAGAATCTCAATGGCAACACTCAGATCTGCTCTGAGTTACAGCACAATGGCACTAAATATACAGAACCAACTGATATTGCCAACATCCTCGCAGATAGGTTCAGTGCTAACTTTACCCCCCTCTCACCCCCTAAAGGGCCCATCTCTATACCAGAAGAATGCAAAGTTCCTGTAATCACGGCTGCACAGGTAAAAACCACACTCTCCAAAGCCAAGAACACAGCATCCATGTGACCTGACAACATCCCAGGCTCATACCTCTCAACCTGGAAACATCAAAAATTTGGACAAGACCCATGAAAAATAGGTACAAATCTGTACGCTGATTAACATCTAATTTTCATACAAAATTACTTAACCCCACCCACTCCGATAGAATTGTGGGATACCAACTTTCAAACGCAAACCGAAGAACAGACAATGAAAATATGGCACCAGAGTCCCCCTGCAGCCATTCCAATGTCCCATTACCTGGCTATTTCACCACATTTACCATAAACACAAATGTATGCATACTGCTTTACTTCTACAATGACTATTTGGATTTTATTTTTACATTTTACAGCACAACAATGCAGAAACACTAATAGACATCATCTGGTAAACATAGCAATATTGTCTCACAATGAAAATAGGCTTGGCATTAAAACTTCTCTGCCCTTGAAACTCACATTCATTGAAACAGCACTGAAGACCACATGACTAAGAGTTCTACACTATACACCCTCAGATACTAAAGTTTGGAACAAAATGATTTGCAAATGAATGACACAAATATTCAGCCTATCACTAACCACCAAGACACAGCCTTACTGCTTCATACACAACTGATATTTCCTATCCCTAAAGTCTCCACACTTTCCTCTGCAGCAGACTACAGGACTGTTATGAGTCTCTGCTAGAACAAAGATACTTGAAAAGCTAGCTTATGATCAGATTTAGTTATTTATTTAAATTTGATAACCTGGGTAGAATACTGATCACACATGATCAATTTCAGTCTCAGGCTCT
Source organism: Protopterus annectens (assembly GCF_019279795.1). Taxonomy (NCBI): domain Eukaryota; kingdom Metazoa; phylum Chordata; order Ceratodontiformes; family Protopteridae; genus Protopterus; species Protopterus annectens. The sequence goes on from NC_056742.1 coordinate 228,897,803, forward strand.
TTCAGCCCAGGAAAGCATTAAAATGTAAGAATTGCTGAGATACTTTTTTGAGACTGTATAGGAATTATTTGCTATAATATAGATAAACGTTTACATATGCAATTTCTGCGCTGTCATAAATACAGGTGAGCATGTTTATAAAATATGCATTGTATTGTTACACAAAGTATACACAAATTAATATAGTTTTAACAGATGGTTATAGAGATGGTTGAGACTGCTTACAATGGAGATCTAGATTACATCCAGATATATGACATTTTCTCTGACACTCATCATAGCTTTCATACAAGCTGTAGAACAAATATGTTATACTCATTCACTAGCCAGCTACACTGCAACATGGATGATAGACTACTCAGGAGCTTCTTTTTTTCTTGATCTTAAAGGACCATTCAGAACAGCTGACCATAACCTACTGTTCCATAATACTGACCATGCCTGAAATCTCAGATGGTCACTTTATGGGTCAAAGACTACCTTTCCAGTAGATTGTTTCACACAGCTGACATTGATGGCAACACAGCATCTGTTAACATCACAAAAAGTATATCCTGGCAGTTAGTACTTGGCCCTTTCTGTTTACAATTTCCTTCGATAACCTTCCATGGGACCTCCCACTGTTTAAATACATGCTATATGCTGCTGATATTTTACTCGGCAGGGCATAAGGAGCATAATATCATTAAGACATGGCATAATGTAGATAATATCATTCTGGCATTGCAAAATGTAGATAGTTGCATTAGGGCATTGCACAATATAGGCAATATCCTTAGTGCATTGCAGAGGGATTTTGAGCTGACATGGAACAAGCTTAACAGGAAAAAATTGAAAAGCAATGTACGAATAACCAATCAAATTGTTTCTTTTACCCCATATACTGAAGCACAGATAAATAAAGTTTAAACTCAGTTACAAATTTAATACAAGATGTCAAATCTGCTTACAGCTCAAACAAGTAAAGCAGCTGCCTTAAATGTGTTGCTTCCTAGATAGGAATGTGGCCTTACCATTATCTCATTAATTTCATTTCTTTCAGCTCAAAATGTTACTCCTTTGCAAACTGAGATTCATTAAACTGAGCAGTCTGAGAAACACACGACTGTAATACTTAAAGAAAAGGCATCTTAATTCCAGTAACAGCCAGAGCTACTATTATCCAGGATAACATTTTTGCTAAAAAAAGATACTGCCCGCCACTTAACAACAAGCTTCTTGTCAGACAAGAAGCACTCAACTGGGAACTGCTGCACTTCCACTCTGCCTAACAGTGCATTCACAAAAATTTCATCAGCATACTGAAATAATAAATATAGAAAATAAATGCAAAGGCTTCAGAGACACAGGCTAATAAACAAACTGCTCAAGTCATACTTACACACACACACACCACTTTCCTTATTTGAGTCTTGCTACCCTGAAATGAGTGCTGCTGCCTGCTGTTTCCTCTTGCAATTCTGTCATTATCCTCTGCCGTTCCTGCTCGCAAACAAGTGCTGCTGTTTCCCCATTCCCGCTCTGCAATTCTGCCATTATCCTTGCAGCCAGGCCAGCCGGAAATGATGATGTGAGCTCAGCTCAGTTCTGACTGGCTGGTAGCCCAGACTGAGCTGACGTCATCGCGCATGTGATGACGTCAGCTCCGACAGTGTGAAAATTGAAAAAAAAAAAAAAACCAAAGCAAAAAAATCAGAAATTGAAGGGGGTGCCACAATGGAATCATGGCACCCTTTGATTTTCACCCCAAAACTCGGTAAAAAACAAGTAATTCGGTATGGTTGGGAGGTATGCCCAGGCTGAGTTCTACATGAACTAAGGAATGAACTGGCACCCCACCTAAGTACCATGTTCAATCATAGCCTCACCTCAGGCTTTGTGCCCACTAAATGGTGCACATCGACAGTTATCCCACTCCACAAAGGGGGTCCACCACAGACCCTGGGAACTATCACCCCATTAGCCTGATGAGCCTGGTCTGCAACGCCATGGAACATATCATCATGGAACTTATAAACATAGACATTGGTAATCTTCAAACTCTGGACCCCACCCAGTTCGGGTTTGTAAAAGGTAGACCATGTCTCGTAAACCTGATAGACTTCTTTAAAGCAGTCACCAAAGCCATAGATGAGGGCAAGGTGGTTCACACAGCCTATCTAGATCTCGCCAAGGCTTTCAACACCATCTGCCCCTCTGGAATTCTAGATAAACTCACTAAACCAGGTATAAATCCTTGTTACAAGATGGGTTGCCAACTGGCTCACTGACAAAACCCACACTGTTAAAGTAGCAGACTCCAAATCCACCTTCAGACCAGTGACAAGTGGAGTACCACAGGGTTCAGTCCTGTGTCCTCTCCTGTTTGGTATCTACTTCTCTGAAGTACAGGCTAACACAGAAGGTCTTTGGTTAATAAAGTTCGCAGATGACTGCAAACTAGGAGCCACAATTGAAACTCCTAATGATGTGGACATCCTACAAAACAGCCTCACTGAGACAGATGCCTGTGTCAAAGCCATGTCCTCAAGCTCAATGCCAAAAAGTGCATGGTCATCCCTTTTGGTAAAAACTCTTTACCCATATACTACTACATAGGCGGTAGTCTACTTAACACAGAAAGTGTGATAAGAGACCTTGGGACACAGGTGGACAGTAGTCTCTCCTTTGATAATCACATCGCCACAGTAGTCAGGAAATCCTTCTACGTGGCACACCTCATCACAAAAAGTTTCTCATCCAGGGAAAAAAGAGGTAATTGTTCCCCTCTACTCATCACTCATTAGACCTATTATAGAGTACAATGCCCCTTTTGGTATGTACCTCACAAGACATCTACAACAACAGGAAAGGCCACAGAAATACCTCAGAAAAAGGATTGCTGGCCTCGAACAGATGCCTTACGCAGACCATCTCAAAAACCTCCAGCTTCACTCCTTTGCATATTGCCTACTCAGAGGCGATCTCTGCTGAACATACAAAGCTATGTCAAACCCAGAACTGTTGGACATGCTCCACTAAAAGACATCCCAATCCCTCTGAGCTACATGGTCTAGGGACTTAAACCTTGTCACCACTATTAACAGAACATACTGGAGGGATAGATTCCTGTCCCAGAGACTTCCTATACTCTGGAACAAACTGCCTATCTATATCAAACAAAGCTCCTCATTAGTAGTCATTAAAAAATCTTGATGATTGGATGGGAAATAGGAAATTCACCCTGGGGATCACTTCTGTGGCTCTGCTCAACAGGGGCACAGGAAAATATTTCTCTTGGGTGGAGAAAGCCAGGGTACCTTTTTAGCTAGGCTTATATAGACCCTAGGGCCAATAGCCTAGTATCTACCTATGAACCTATGATTCCAAGCTGTCAACTATAAAGCAGTTATTATGCCTTCTGGTGATCAGCAGTCTCCAGGAAATAATATCCCTGAACTCCTTCTCTCACCAGGACAAAACAGAAGCACTAATCCCAAGATGACTACTGAGAGGCAAAAATTGGGCTCTCGAATAACTGGTGGTCTTGCAATAGATGCTTAAAGATGCAATGAAAAAATGATTTGTCCTAAACACTGCCATGTCCCCTAAGCAGTTAGATATGAAAGTGGGCGACTTAGGTTTTAGCTGTCTAAAAAGTTAAGTTTAAGTGGAGAGCCACTATTTTTAAAAGAGCAAGATAGATTGAAAGGGGGTGGGCACTTTTGTATTCTGATACTATGGAATACATTTAAATAGTTGAAGGGGAGTGATTTCACAAAATGATAATCTTGTGCTTACTCACACCAGCAGTGAAAGGAGAGAGGAACTGAGATATATGGTCAAATTAACATAAGGGGCAGGCAACTAGAAAGACAGTGGTGTTTAAGAACACAAGAGTAACAGGGCAGGAGGGTGGGAAAAATGTTGTCTGGCTCACAAGAGACAGTGCTGTGGTCTCTCTTCAAATTTTAATATGCATTTAAAAGCAGAATACAAGTAAAACACAGTATAAAGAAAACAAATCACAGTATACAAAATAGAAAAAGGCAATAAAGTAATACAAAGTACAAGAAATAAAAAGCAAACTAACCTTTCCCTCACAGCGAGCTGTGGCAGAGTCTGGGTGAGCCTTTCCAGTAAAGCTCTGAAATGTTTTATTTTACCCCTTAAATAGAAGGTTAAGTTCCTAGCTCCACCCCCACAGTTCACAGATGATTAACCTTAAATGCCCTGTTCTGATGTGTGACTCCTTAATTGACCTGTTATAATTTCTGTCTGACTCACAAGAGACAGAGCTGTGGTCTCTTTTCAAGTTTGAATATGCACTTAAAGCAGAATACAAATAAAACACAGTGTAAAGAAAGCAAATCACAGTATACAAAATAGAAAAAGGCAACAAAGTAATACAAAGCACAAGAAATAAAAATCAAATTAACCTTTCCCTCACAGCAAACTGTAACAGAGTTTGGGTGAGACTTTCCAGTAAAGCACTGAAATGTTTTATTTTACCCCTAAAATAGAAGGTTTAGTTCTAGCTCCACCCCTCATTTCACAGATGATTAACCTTAACTGACCTGTTCTAACTGATGTTTGACTCCTTAATTCACCTGTTCTAATTTCTGTCTGTCTCACAAGAGATGGGAGGTTGGTATAATGGTTAAGGTGTTTGCCTTACAAACACGTGGTGCAGGGTTTGATTCTCAGTTGGGGTAATTGGCTAGGCTTAAAATGGCCAAAAAGGGCAGTTAGCCCAGTACTAGTGTATGAACCTATGAACCTATAAGAGACAGAGTTGAGGTCTCTTTTCGAGTTTTAATATGCAGTTAAAAGCAGAATACAAGTAAAACACAGTATAAAGAATAAGACTAAGATTCTTGAATAGATCTGTTTAGAAGTATGGCAATAGGGTGGGCAATAGTTTTGGCACATAGTTTTAGGAATTGTGTAGGTAGGTTGTCAGAAGCACTAGAGCAGGGTTTGAGCTGGAGAAGTAATCGTTTTTATTGTGTTGGTTGTTATGGGTTTAAAAGTGAATATGGGTGTAAAATGGGCAGAGGGTCGCTTGTGTAGTAGGAGTGTGTGGTAGAAGGGGAGCGTGAGGATAGTTCTGAAGGAGTTGTACGGTTTGGGCTGCCATGGGCTTGGTGAAAAGTAGCAGTAATATGCGCTATTGTGTTGATAGAATGAGAATGGAAGAGTGGCAGTTTCTTGAGGTATTTTTCAGGGTTGCTTTTTGTGCCTGGATTTAGTAGTGATGTAACAGAGTTCCAGGATTTTTGGGGGTTTAACTTGTGGTCAGTCTGAAGTTTCAAGTAATGTTTTTTTTTTGCCTTTGATAACTAGTTTTTTTTACCTGGTTTCAAAGTTGTTTAAATTTCAGCAGGTCTGATGCTTTTTGTTTGCTAGCTATTGTTTCCAAATTTTGTCGCTGGCTTTCATAAGTTTTTTTTAGTGATCTTCATTTGCCAAGGGCATGGTTCTGTTTTGATTCACTTAAGACAAAGAGGAACTAGACTATTTAGTATATGTAGAAAGGTGAAGCTGAAGTAGTTAACTGTGTTGTCTAAGGTGAGAGTTTTTAAGTACCAGTTAATCTTTTTTAGAGTGTCTGTGAAGATCAATGGGCTGAATGTTGTTTGGTTCCATACCTGTTTATATTGATGTGGCTTTTGAAAGAACGGTGCAGTTCGGTGAACAAAGGCAGGGAGGTGGTCAGTGAGGGTGTTAGGGAGGCTGCTGGCAAAGGATATTTTATTGGGGTCAGAGACCAGAATCCAATCTAAGATGGAGCCATGGTTGATATTCCTATTAGGTCTAGCTGGAGAAGTGATGACTTTTGTGAAATTGTATAGACTGATATTTGAAGATGTAATGCTAGAGCAAAGGTTTAGCAGGATGTTACATAAGAAGAATATGAATGTCTTAATTATTTACATAAAAATAATTCACTGCAGGGAGCAGGCAAGCACAACAAAAACTATTAAAACCTAAACAGAGAAGAAATACAAGAGTTATACTAATATTCAAGTAAACATGTAAAATGTGCCTTGAAGAGGGAAACACATTTTTTACTAAAAGATATGTGAATCACAGTTTTCACAAAGGAGGCAAAGTCAACAATTGTAAAAAGTATAGCATAGAATCCCTAGCCAAGTTACCCTACCTGAAAATATCATATACAATCCTTAGCCAAGCTACCCTACATGAATATATAGCATAGGATCCCTATCCACGTTAGCCTACCTAAAAATATAGCATAGAATGCATAGACAAGTTAGCCCTCAGAAATGTAAAAATTGACATATTAGCTAAGTTTTTTACAATGGCCATTACAACAAAAGGGGATGGGTCTAGCATGACTCTACCATGGGTGGTCCTGGACAGCAGTATAGCCACATCAGGAATAGCCATGTGGCAGGAGCAATTCTGGATGAAATAAATGTGATTTCCGGGGAACAGCACAGGAATGGAGGGCCAGTGATCTGTCACAGTCTGTGTGTATAACACTCTTGTGTGTCTGGTGGACTCACGCACCTGTTGAAAAGCCAGAGCTACAGCAAACACAGAGGTATGGAGAGAAAGTGATTCAGCCTAATATGGTTTCATCGTAGGTGGTGGTGAAGTTCAACAATACAGAATGCAGAAGGATGTATTGTCAGGTACAGTGTCTGCTGCATGAAACACCAAGATGTAGTTGTTGTTGCAGTAAACACCTTTCTCAGTGGCTGGTGAATGTACTGTTTTTGCTCTGTACCAGACACCATTGTAAATAAACATCAGATTGTCAATATACTGTTGTCCTAAATGGCCCTTTAATGGAGGTACGTTTTTACCCACAACTTTGTTTGTGGGAAGCAAATCTGCATGGTATTTTCCTTGTGTGGTTCTGTGCTTTGAATTACTGCACTGATGCTTTCCTTGGTGCTGTAAGCTCTGAATTCTGTTTTCTTTATGTTTTTTATTATGTTTTGTTTATCAATTCATTCTATTTGTTAATTGAGATAGTGAACCGAGCCATTGCAGACACTATTTTCCATCACAGTCCAGGGATAAAGGAATAAATCCACAATTATTAGACTGTAAATACAATATACAGGGCATCTACATATTTCAGTAAAATAATAAAATGTAAAATTTTACTCATTTAAATTAAATATTTCAAGATTAAAACAATATTATAATATTCTTTAAAAGGATATAATGAGCAAGTATATCATATATAAAAAACAGAGGTAAGTACAGTCAAAGACAAACAGATATTTAGCTGGATAAAATATGAAAAGTTATGTACATAGAGATGCAAAGAAGAAAAATAGACAACAACTTGGGGTTAGTACTCATCTGTTTTTGTATTGTGGTTGCTTCATTACAGCCCTATGGTCTATATTATATTGTTTCAGAAATGGCACAAGGCCTATATTAGCATGTTACTAGTGCTGTGTGCTGTGCTCCAAGGGAATTGCAGAGTATACATATTTTTCAAACTGTGTTCCCTGAAGTACCACAGACCTTGCTGAATGCAGCATGTCTGTGATCTATGTTATGAATTCAGTCATGATAACAATAAGTTTCTTCTTGTACTCTTAACACAGAGTGTTTTGTCAAAGATAAAACTACACCATCCAATTTTTAGGTAATTCCGACAAAAAATATTTGTCAAATGCATGAAAAGAAGCAAGTCAAAAAATATTATAAAAGGAATAATATTAAGTCCTCCTGAAAACATATATCATGCTTTTAAATTGTAGTTAAAATTATCATCTAGGGAACTCTTATAATAGAAAAATACAGCCTAGCAGCATTGCAGGTCATGTCATTATCATTTCACGGTCGAATTACTGCAGCTATTCTTTGATTAGAATGTTAAACTATATATTTCGGCCATTTTCCATTCACAGAAAAAGACAACCTAATGCATTCTTCTTTTTCACATCTGCAGAAATAAAAATACAGCAAAATATAATTGTTCTATGTTTAGTAATACCACATCGAAAATAAATATGCCTTTGTTCACAAAAAAAAAAAATATGTGTGTGTGTGTGTGTGTGTGTGTGTGTGTGTGTGTGTGTGTGTGTGTTTTCAGCTGTTTTGACTGGACTGAACAGCTGTGACAGGAAAATAAATCGTTACTGATGACTGTTATTTTTAATGCCTATATTAAAATTTTACCTCTTCTACCTTTGTCAGCAGAAGTAACAGCCATGCAGTTTGCTGAAGAACATTAAAACACTATTCCTAAAAATATGCTGTAATATTTAAATTAGTTTATAGAAATACATCTCCATGTATTTACTTACTTGTATTTACTTACTTAAAGTAGGCAAAAATAGTTGTTAGAAAATGCTAAATATCAAACCTCCATCGATTTGCTTGAAGAAGAACACACAGCACATGCATTAGCTTTTTACATATGCAGCATAGTTATAATAGCAGATCTACATTCAGTATCCATTTGTCCTGTAAAGTTTCATGGTTTGCCATTTTGGAGTTTGAATAGGGGAAAACATTACACATGTGAAATATTAAAAACCCATCCACCTATCAGCTATTCCATTTGCCTTTGTAACCAACATCTCACTCTAAATAGAGCTTATACATATTTACCTGAATCTTGTTTTTACTACATAATGTCAAAACAATTCAGGAAATAAATACTAAATATATAGGGTCTCATGCATCGTTTGTGTTGGCTTGCATGTGTGTGCAAATGTAACATGTCACTTTGTTATTTAATGTGTGTAACCTCTATTGTGATTCAGCTGTTAAAAGCATAGTAAGCCCAGTGCCTTAACAAGTCAAAAATAAGACATCTTCCTTGCTGAGCAGTAAACTCTCTGGTAGCATATATTATTTGTGTTTACTTACAGTTACTGTATCTGGCCATATTATTCTACAGTCTTAAAGTGCAATTGCCAGATAATGCAAATAGTTTCATGTGTATTTGAAATGACTACAATAGTATTTGAATGTCAGTTGCTTTCTCATCGTGTAAAATAAATGTTAGCCCTTCTTAAAATAAACATTTTAAATGTACCATGCTAACATCTGCTTAAAAATAGTGATTGCTACAGTTTCATGCAATGCTTAATTACAACTGTCTGGTGAACATATTAAATGTGTTATGCTAAAGTACAGCTACTGCTTTATTACTGATCATGGGTATTTAAAAAAAAAGTAACTGCTTTCAGGTTCAGCAGTGCTTAGTTACAATTATCTGACAGTAGCATGAAAGCTACATCTTGCAATACACAGCTGTCAACTGATTCCTCATGGAATGAGATTTAGACTAATGTATTCAGTCCCTAATATTGCATGATCGGTAGGTCTACCTTGGAAGCATTTCATTTTTCAAGAAGTATACTTTCTAAACGATGCAGGTTGGTTAATTTTATACCCAAACTATGTTAAAATTATGGTGCATTAAATTGCGGCCTTTTGATCAACAGAGTATTAACTCACTGGAAAACAGATGTCAATGTTGAGTGCTGCAAATCTTGTCATAACATTTCCCTCACTCTGTTGCCACTCTTGTATTGACTGTGACCTGTAAGCCCACATGCGATATCACAGCTTTCATTTTGAAAGAAACGTTTTGTTTAGCTTCCTCAATGAGGTTGATCATAATGAGAGGCAGATTTACAGATTTATACACCTGTAGCAGTCAGGTTTGACTAAGTGAATGAGAAATAGTCCAGCTGTAGTTTTCACATTTATTCTGCTATGTATTTTTTAGATTAATAAATTCTAATAGCCAAAACATTTAGGTCCCAAGAAAATGTACTATGCTAATGCATGGTTGTCAGTAGCTTCTCCATCATGGATGTTTGCAACTTCATTAACATTCCATTGTTACATGAAGCTTACTTTCCAATAGATATACAATAGTTTAGTTAAATAAGTGCATTGGCACATATTAAATTTGTAATATGTGGATATATTAAATACTTTTGAAGGGATACATGGTTTAAGCATCAGGGTTATTTCTATGGTGCCAACAATTTCCTGTACTGATGTTTATTACATGGCCTAGGTATTCTTGACTGCAAAGACATTCAATAACCAGCAATGTAAATCAGACATTTTAGAAAACAAATCTGAAACTTTGCTATTTCTAGTCACTTTAGAGATAATGGCTGCTTCTATATCGCGGACATTAAAGAGGACTTGTTGACTCACATTTTATTTATCTCTTCTAATGTTGTTTTTTCACAATGCATGTTTGAAAGAAGACATAGACATCCTGCATTTATCATCACGCTTCTTCGTTACCTTCAAGGCAGTTCAGTGCTGTGGGTATGTGGTTCGTTGAAACACTTTTTATCGAATGATTGTGAATATGTATACACATGAAACATCTGTTATTATGTATTATACTATTGAGTTCAATGTTCCTATTAATATTATTACTATTATTATTATTATTACTACTACTACTATCATCATCGTCATTGTATTAATCACAGATTGTAGGTGTATATTATGCAGCTAATATTCACTAAATGAAGAAATCTGTCTGCCAACCAGTTATTACAGTCTTTGGAGTCCATTTCCCAGTTATATGGCCTCTGTGGTACTTTAACAAAGCTAGAAAATAATCACGTGCCCTTAGTTGAAATGCTTACTAATTTGCTATCTGAACAAACCAAAGAATCCCAAGTCCATCATACTTGTGCAGTAAAATTAGCATTGTTTTATCAAATCTCATTTGGCTAAACAATGTGTTCTTCCTTTCAATGTAGAGATTGTAAACTAACAAATATTAATAGACAAATACACTGAGAAAGGTACAGGATCATATTAGAGTAATTCAGTTCAATTCCTAATATCAAATTTACTAAATTTGTTTGTTCCATTTACTCACTTGATCAAAACCAGGATCACAGGGAGTAATGTACTACACTGTAAAACTAAAACATTCAGCATAATACCTTATTTTGTAAATGTGCAACATATGGAAGGGTAGAAATGAACTTCTGCAGGAGTTGAAAAAATGGTGTCAGTGTGACAGGTAAGGCCAGAATATTCCTAAACTCTGTTTATTGAGCTGCTTAAGAACACAAAGGTTGCAATGTGTTTGAAAGCTTCAATTGAAAACTAATAACATTGTAGGGACATACGCAATGATAGACTTTTTGGCAATAAGAAAAATATATGAATCTTGAGTCAAGATTTTGCAGCTTGGATCAATTCTTTGCAATACTTAGTTCATGTCATTATCTTCAATTATTGTAATTTATGCTCAAAACAAATTGTTGACTGAAAAACATTGCAGACCTCAAGGAATTATACTTGATATAGGAAGAGCAGTGCAGCTCCTTGAGTTCCACTTTGTCATAGAGTAACCAAGGTAAACGTTTATAAGAAGTGTGAATTTAGTTGGTATGAGCATAGTGATTGAGGCAAGTGCAGAATGAAGGTAATTGTCCATAGCAGTTAGCAACACAATACCGCAATGCAGCATAGGGGTTCAGCATGTTTGATCTTTTTTAAACTATTTTTCTGTTGAATGCATTTTACACAAATACATGTGACTTACAATTGTAGTGGTCAGCAAATTAAATGCATTACATTTTTAATTTAATTTTCAATTTACTATATCCAAAATATAAAAAAAATTAGCATTATCTATACTTAAGTGAATCAAAATATAAACAAAACATTTGCTGGCATGTTGAAATGTAACAACACTTCAGCAGAAAATGCAGATGCACAAATCCTGTAAGTTTTAAGAAACAAATCATTTTCAAAAGAAAACATTTTAGGGTATAAAACTGAAATAACAGCTCTATAATATCTAGGTTAAATAAACACTGTGATACAACTCCTATAACCTTTGCTAAAACAAAAATATTTTACAAGCATGCCACTTACAATAAGCAGCCATATAAATCTCTAAAATGAAAAGTTAGGCAGGGGATGTACAACACATGCATAACACCTAGTACAAAAGTTCTTATTTAAACAACAATCCACTCATTAAGCTATCATTTTATATCAATCACATTTTTTCTGGAGTTCCCATAAATTAGGATACTTGTACATGTATGGCAGAACTTTATTAGAACATTTCCAAACATCCAGACATAAGAAAGGGATTAGGATTAAATGTGTGATGTGACACCCTAACAATTACAGCCATAATGGTGTGTTGGATAGAGTGGGATCATAGTGACATGAAATATTAAAAAATCGTAATAATTCTACAAGATAACTAACATAACTAGAAGATTATTGTTATTATTTATGTTGCTGATGCTATTATTATTCTCTCAGTAGATAATGAGGAATCAAATATGGTACAAAATAAATTAGTTATTCATGCAATATATATATATATATATATATATATATATATATATATATATATACACACACACACAGGTCAGAACACAAACTAAACAGGTATTAGAATAAGCTAATATAACTCAAATGCCCCTTGGCCATTCAGCCTGTTAGAGCAAATATGTATCCCTGATCTTCAGGCCCTCATCTAGAACCTTCTTTCTCCTTGGCTCTTTTTCTCTCCTAGTTGAGTAATGCCCTTTTATATAACTGAAATTAATGTTTTGCAATATATAGTCCCATACTTCCAGTCTTTCTGTATTAGGATTCTCACTCAATCTCCCCATTATCAATATTTGGAGTTTTTCTCTTTCATTTCATCCCAGGCCCTCTCTCCTAATCCCTAGAAAGGCAAATCTCTACATTTTGGGTCATTTATTTCCAAAAAATATTCCTTCTCCTTCATGCACTTAGATAGCATATGCTTGATATGGTTGCAGTCCCAAAACATATGAATGCTCCTTCCTTCATTTTCTCTAAAATTCCAGCATCAACCAGACAATCTCCACACATCTAGATTTGTATTCTGTACAATCCATGTAATTATCTCATGTTTGTCCTACATTACTGGGACTAAAGCTAGGTGAAAGAATGATAATTTTAGGTCACTTTTACTTTCAGTGTCAGAGAGTCTAGTCAAGCTAATTTTTGGAGTTCCAATTACTTCAAAGGGAATTAATTAGAAAAGTGTTATTTTTCTTAAAACACTCTGGTTAGAAACATGAAATTGTATTCCTATAAAAGTAAAAAAGACAAGAAAATTAACCAGTGCTTCAGGTCCCAGTCGGTTGAGATGTTCCTACCTCACCTCCCCCTGAAAGGCTTGTAAAAGCACATAGGGTCATTCCGGGAATAACAACAAGTACGAAAGACTTTCCCCACCACGGAACTTGTTTTAATAAGGTGTTCCTACCTCACCTCCTCCTGAAAGGCTTGTAAAACCATATAGGGTCATTCCGGGAATAACAACAAGTACGAAAGACTTTCCCCACCACAGAACTTGTTTTAATAAGGTGTTCCTACCTCACCTCCCCCTGAAAGGCTTGTAAAACCATATAGGGTCATTCCTGGAATAACAACAAGTACGGAAGACTTTCCCCACCACGGAACTTGTTTTAATAAGGTCATTATCCACTAAAATACCTTGCCACCTGTAAACCTAACAAACTGGGTGCAAAAAAGCACTGGTGAATGTCCCCATAACTCCCGCTTCTAATCTGTTTATGCTGATAAGCATTATGTTGGAAGGGTTAGACTTTCCTGTAGCCTTCTTTCTTCCCCGATTAAGGTAAAAACAGAGTGCTTTCTACTGTTCAATCAGATGAGCGTAGTGTGCTCTGCACCTCCAAACAGTGCATTTATCAATAAACTAAGTGAAACAGGCGTGCTACAAAAGGGAATTGGAAAATGGGCTCTCTGCATTGTAAATTGAGAAGCAGGCAGGGAACTGTGTAGTTTTTAACAGTAGGGCCTAGGAACAGAGTATTGGGCATATAAAAAGAAACAAAAAAGCGTGCTTGTAACTCATACCTGCACATGCTGCCTCTAGGCATCTGCTTTACTGGTTCAGCCTGGTTTCATCCCTTCACCTCCTCCCTCTCTCAGGTAATCAGAGGTTACATAATCACCTACCTGACCAGCCATTTTCAAATTAACCAGTGCATCAGGTTCCAGTCGGATGAGGTATGTTTTCATACTTATGTATTTAATTCTTGTTTCTTTATCTGAGCTCAATGTGCTAACTGTTTACTGCATTTACTCACAAACTGAAACCTTGATGAATTAGGGCATGTTTACTGGTACCAGCTACTACAAATTACTCGCAAACTGCTGTTGATATTGTATCCATTTATTGTTGTTTGCATTGACTCAGTGGTCTGTCCTGGGTAGTGTAGCATTGATAAGGGACAAAATAATGAATATCAACTTAGCCCTTAAGGCAGATATATAGGAAAGAGTGCTGCTGTTAGCTAATACTAAAAGTTGCACATGGACTTGTTTGATAATCATGTTTACTGAATGTTTGAATGCATTAACTCTTTTCTTGGTATAGTATTAATAATCATATCCCCTCTGTAGGTGTTCCTACCTCACCTCCCCCTGAAAGGCTTGTAAAGGCATATAAGGTCATTCCGTGAATAACATCAAGTATGGAAGACTTTCCCCACCACAAAACTTGTTTTTAATAAGGTCATTATCCACTAAAATACCTTGCCACCTGTAAACCTAACAAACTGGGTCCAACAAAGCACTGGTGAATGTCCCCATAACTCCCGCTTGTAATCTGTTTATGGTGATAAACATTAGGTTGGAAGGGTTAGCTTTCTTTCTTTCCCAATTAAGGTAAAAACAGAGTGCTTTCTACTATTCAATCAGATGAGTGTAGTGTGCTCTGCACCTCCAAACAGTGCATTTCTCAATAAACTAAGTGAAACAAATGTGCTACAAAAGGGAATTGGAAAATGTGCTCTCTGCATTATAAATTGGGAAACAGGCAGGGAACTGTGTAGTTTTAAACAGTAGAGCCTAGGAGCAGAGCATTGGGCATATAAAAAGAAACAAAAAGCGTGCTTGTAACACATTTAACAGTAGGGCTTAGGGAAAGAGTATTGGGCATATAAAAAGAACTAAGTGAAACAAGCGTGCTACAAAAGGGAATTGGAGAATGGGTTCTCTGCATTGTAAATTGAGAAGCAGACAGGGAACTGTATTGTTTTTAACAGTAGGGCTTAGGAACAGAGTATTGGGCATATAAAAAGAAACAAAAAAGCGTGTTTGTAACTCATACCTGCACATGCTGCCTCTAGGCATCTGCTTTACTGGTTTAGCCCCACTCTACTCACTTTGCTCGCACTGCGCCCCACCCTGCCCCCATGTCCCACCCACCCCCGGTAGTACCACATTTATAGTACCACTGGCACGCCCCCTTAATTAGCTAACCAACTGCATGTGCTCCTGGAACCCAGCAAACTCCTAGCACAATAATACACCCTCTATCCACCTCACTATCTGTAATAACCCACCCATAGCTATTCTATTCTCTCTAATTTTTATCCACCGCATACACTCAATACAGACCCTACCCTAGTAATTTACTATGACTACAGCTAAAACACTAATGCTGCTACCCTCAGTACCCCTGCTATTCATTTCTTATCACCTAAGCTCCTATGAATATGTACAGCATCTTGAAATCCAATACCCAAACTCTCAAACAGACACCAACCCAGCATTTAAGTTTATCCACCACATAACCACCCCTTCTCCTAATTCCTCACCTCCCAATTACCGTCACCCAACTAAATACCACTACATTAGCTTAAAAACCACAATCTATGAAAAAATCATAAACAGATTTTTAAGACTCATAAGCAACTTAAAAATTAATCTTATGAAGGATGGAGACATCCACCCAACTCTGGCCCATCCACAACAGTAGACCCAAGCACACCATCTAACAACCCAATGTGTACTACCCAGATTGATGGACTTCCAAACACATTTCTGGTCTGTCATCTCAACATCAGAAGCCTAAACAGCAAGATCCATAGCCTACATGGACTCTTAGCTGTTTACTCCCCTGATGCCCTCTGCCTCACAGAAACCTGGCTATAACCAATAACCAAAGATAATGAAATAACCCCCCCACAGTACAACATCCTTAGACTGGACTGGATCTCCAGGAAAGGTGTCGAGGTAGCTGTACTATACAAGTCTACCCTAACAATAACAACTGACACCCAACAGCCACCCCAGTTTGGCAATGCAGAAATTCTCATCACCAAACTAATAATAAACAAAAATAAATGCAGATACATTGTCTGCATTTATATTCCACATGGTAAGAATGATAATACTCTAGAAAATATCCTACATTGGTTAGCTTTTAACTATCCCCAGGAAACCATTGTCTTGGGGGACTTTAACAATGATTGGAACACCTGTTCCTCTGAATCTTCCTCCACCCATTTAAACCTCCATGGGTTTACTCAGATCATTGCCACCCCCACCAGATTTAGCAAAAATAGAGTCAAAGATAGTATCCTTGATTGGATACTTATTAACAGTCACCCCCAAAAGTACAAGTCAGATACATTACCCGATGATCCAAGTGATCACTGCCTTACCTATATAATTAAGCTCAAAGCCAACATTCCCAACCAGCCCTCCTACCAAACTATAAGAAACTTCAGGAACCTTAACCTTGACAACTTCCAAAATGAACTCAAAGCATGTAATTGGAAAGTCTTGAAATGACTCCCATTACAAGAAGCAGTTGAGTACTTCAATAACAGATTTCTGGCTATCCTTAACCACCATGCTCCTACCCGTACCATCCATGTAAAAGCCACAATTGCACCATGGCTATCTAAAGAAACAAAAAACAAAATTAAACTAAGAAACAACACCTGGGCTAGGTGGCATGTTACCAAAGCCCCTATGGACCAAGGAAGATACCTGCAGCTAAGGAATCAGACAAAAAAGCTGTCATTCTAGACAAAAAAAAATCAGTACACCCTTCTACAACAAAAATATCAGTTAAAACCTTAAACATTCTGGGCTGGTATTAACAATCGTCTCCAACCAGGCCGTTCCGCCACTCCTACCCCATCAGCTGCCCCTGATAAATCCCCTGTAGAAATTGCAAACAGCTTCAGCTCCTTCTTTACTGAAACTATCCAGTCTCTAGCTACTCATCTCACTCCTTCAGACACAAACACCAGCTCTGGCACATCTAGCCCTGATCCACCCAGCACCCAACCCACCTTTAACTTTCAAACCGTACCTACCAACCTGATCCGGACCTTACTCAAAAAGGTAAAACATTCTACACTAGCTGCCCACCACCTCCCAGTTGAATATCTTCAAAACGCAGCTGATGCCATAGCACTTCCCATTTCTATTCTGATCAACAGATCCATCTCAGAAGGATCCATCCCAGCAATATGGAAAATATCACATTATACCTCTCCATAAAGGAGGAAGTTCCACAGAATTATCTAACTTTAAACTTATAGCCATTCTTTCACCTCTAGCTAAAATCATGGAAAGAGGCATACACAAACAAATCATGGACTTTCTTATTCAAAATGGAAAGCTCGCAGACTCTCAGCACAGCTTTAGGTCATTCCACAGTACCACCACGGCTCTTCTATCTTCTGTCATTCTCTAATGTCCTCAATCTTCATCGTAACAACAACAAACTCTCTTCAGCACTCTTCCTAGATCTCTCAAAAGCTTTCGATATGGTCAATCATCAGCTACTGCTCAATACCCTACAAACCATCGTTTTAGACCAACACGCAATACGATTGTTTCACTCCTACCTAAACGATAGCAGGCTGTCTTATGGCAGAGCAAGCTGTCATCCCAACTTCCTCAAACCCTAGGTATCCCACAAGGGTCCATACTAGGTCCCCTTCTTTTCTCTATCTTTATCAATGATCTGCACACCACCATCCCAGGAGCCACCTGCATCCAATATGCAGATGACTCAACGCTAATATGCTCCACCTCCTCTCCTACACAACTTCTAACCCTCACCCAGACCACTTTTAGAGTGGTAGAAACATGGCTAGTTAATCGCCGCCTTCTTCTAAATCTTAACTAAACCAAGCTACTACTTTTCTCCCCTAACCGTACAATTTCTCCTCCTTACTTCAACATCAAATCTAGCAATGACACTATTATCTCCCCTGATGGCCATACAAAGCTTCTAGGCATAATAATAGACAGCAACCTTAAATTTGATAAACATGTAAATCACACTATTAAGTCTGTCAACAAAAAAACTTGGCTCCCTGTACAGAGGCAAACCTTTCCTCACCCCCCTAGCTAGGGTAGCTATTGCAAGATCACACCTCCTCTCTACCCTTATGTATACCTCCCCTGTACTCACCAACCTATCCAAAATCAATCTCAACAAATTATCAGGATGTTACAATCATATAGCCAGATTTGCTACTGGAATGGCTTTTAGGACCCACTATTGCCAGAACCTCAAAGCACTGGAATGGCTAGAGTATCCTACCCTTCTACAGTTCAACCAGCTTTATAGTAGCATATAAAATACTCCAGCAACCTGATAAACACCCCTGCCCTCAAAAACATTCTCACCCCTCATAGTGCCCCTAGTCCATCACACTCAGCTGATAAACTATTGATACTGAACTAAAAATCCAACAACTCTGCAGGCAATGCTATATTTGCCAACTCAACTGGTAAAATCTGGAATCTACTCCCTGCTACCATTACCAAGGACACCTCAGTACCCCTATTTAAAAGACAACTCAAAAAATACCTCACATCTCATTGGTTGTGCTCTTGTTTTAAACCTGACTAACAACTTCACTAATACATGTCTTGCTACCCAACCTGCTGTATAGCCAAGTATCTATGCCTCATAGCATTTGAATGTCTAAGGATTGTGAATTATGAAATCTGATTGTATTCTATGTTCACATTTTCTGATATGCCTCTACCAATCAGATGTAAGTCTGCACATTGTGTATACTGATATCTGCCTGTATTCTTTGTCTATATTTTTCTAAACATGTCTGCCTGAGTTTATCATCCAGTGATGTATGTGACTATCCCAGTCAACAAATGTAAAATAAATAAAAATAAAATAAGTAAATAAATAAAAAGACATTTGTTTTAATTATTGTTTTTGCCAATATGTTAAATCTTAATTCGGACCTTGGGTTCTAAAAAAGCCAACTAACTTCCTCAGTCAAACATCCATTACATTCAATAAAATGTATACATGCTATACTAAAACAGCATTTTTACAGTGGCACATGTACATGTTCACTATACGTCTTTCAACATAACATTAAGGACCAACATTCATATGTATACATACATATAAAAATAACATGAGAACAAAAAGACTAACAGTTCAGCACAAATATGAAATAAAAGCAGCCCAAATACACACACACACACACATATATATATATATATATATATATATATATATATATATATATATATATATATACACACACACACACACACACACACACACACACACACACATATACATATACGTTATGTAAACCCGAACAACACAAGATTGAGACCATAACATTAAAACCTATATTTTCTGAAACTTCAAAAGCTCAAGATTCAAAATATTGAAAAACAATAAGCAACCGTTGCAACCATGCTGTCCATTGATACCAAATGCACTAACAAGTTAAAACAATTTGCTTCCTACTTTTCTACATTTAAGCACGGGGCCAAGCCCTCCTACATCTCCCCACCCCCTGCTAATTAAATATATCAACTCTGAGATTGTACTACAGCGAAGATAACGCTAAATATACCACTCTGAGCTGTACAGAGATCTTCATTTAAACAGTACACAATCAACTACTGTACTGTATATTTTAAAAATCAAAACATATTGTCAAACAAGTAATTAAAAATTTAACACATATATCTTTAACAATCATATGATGGTTTTAACAAATAATAACTGTATCTTTGAAATTCAACAGGACATCCTGTGTAATTATAAACAACTGGTTTCTTTAACACTTTAACAGTTATTAAAGATGCAGTAATACCTCTACCTTTAATTTTTCCTTCACGTTTGCACTTACAACACAAATATTTTTTTCAGTAATATATGATCTATAGAATAAACTTACCCTTCAATTGTAAGAACAACTGTTTTTTTTTCAAATGTATTATTGTATACTTAGCCAACGATTCACTAGCTCATAACTTAACGCCTGCCATACTTATTTTTTTTTTTTTTTTTTACAAACTACTAAACCTTAAAGGGATAGCATAAAATTTACCAATATACTGTTTAAGTATTAACATAATTTAAGCATTCTGATAGGTGAGCTTTTAAACTTTCAGAAGATGCAGGTTTTGACATTATGGTCTCAATCTTGTATCATTCAGGTTTATAGTAATTCAAGATTTGAAAGTAGGCCCGTATATTGGTATGTATAATACTTTACATTGCAAATACAAAACAGAGAATAGAAAAATACTGAAAGAAAACACTGACCAAACACATGGTTGAAAATAAGCACAGCAAAATCGATCATTTTTAAAGGTGTGGAAAGCTCACTGTACCCTATGTAGGAACCCCTGCTACTTAAATATACTATGTGATTGAACAACAGTGGGAAAAGGGATACATTTCTTTACCCCGTTATTTAATGATCTTGGAGTAAAAGCACAGTAAAACAGTAGCATATTGTTTGGCCAAAAGTAGTTCCACAAAAAAACAAAACAAAAAACAATGAATTGCATCTCAATAAAGTAATCAAATAATAGGTTCAAAGGTTCATAGGATTATACTAGGCTATTAGCCCTGAGGGCCTTATAAGCCTAGCCAAGAATTTTTCCCATGTTCCCACAAAGTCAGCACCTGCCTCCCCTGTCCTGCAGGAACACAGGCGGGATCCCAGGGCTGTATTTTTCATTTCCCATCCAGCCGTCCAGGTTTCTGTAAAAGAGGGCAAGTGTGGCAGTCTGCTTGAAATGGAAAGATAGCCTATTCCACAGATGGGGGAGTCTTTGGGATGCAAATTTATCCCACCAACAACTTCTATTAATGTTACAGAGCAGGTTGAGGCCTTGTATGTGGGTTGAACAAGTGGAGTTTGATGGGTCCGAGATGGCCTTGTATGCCAGACACAGGCCACCTCTGAGCAGTCTGTACAAGACTGAGTAGAGGGACAGGGCTTTTAGCCTATCTGTATAGGATAGGTGTTTGAGACCCTGGATTTTCCTGGTCAGGAACCTCTGTGGCCTCTCCAGCTGCTGCATGTGCTTAGGAAGGTACATGCCAGAGGGACCATTGTACACAATAATGGGTCTGATAAGGGAAGAGTATAGGGATGTTGTGACCTCCTTGTTCCTGGATGAAATACCCTTACTTATGAGGTAGGCCATGTAGAAAGTCTTCCATACATCGGAAGCAATGTGGTGGTCAAAAGTCAGGTTCCTATCAACCTAGGTGGCCAAGACTGTTACGACTGATTGCATGCTTAGTACATTTCGCCAAATCTGTCTGCCAGCAGTTTGGCTATATCTATGGCATTTGTGTATGTAGTGTTCTTGACCACCAGTCCAGAGCAGATTTGGGTGCTACCTTTGAGACTGAAGAAGGCCTTGTGATTGTCCTTAGTAGACATGGCAAATTTGGGCTCAAAGTTAGACTTAGAATATTTCACCAGTGACCTTATTTGCTTGTTCAAACAAAGGACAGATGACTTTCCATTTGGCACCTGCTCCTTCATGGTCCTGAACAGCATTTTTTTCCTTTTACTATATAGTTTGTTTATTACTGATGCCCACCAGACACGTTTGGTATTCCTTGAAGAAGATGATTTGGTCCTGTCATGTATTGCTGAGTCCATGCATCTATGTAGGCGCTCATAGTTTTTTGGTGTAGGCTTGGACATGAGTGCTAGTTCCAACTGTAGAGACAGTGGCTGTGAAGCTGCTTATACCTGCTCAGGAGATTGTAGTTAGCTTTGGAAAAGTTTTTTTTGTTTGACCCTGACAGGGGGGGGGGGGGGGGGGGCAGGGGAGATGTTGAATATGAAAGTGATCGCTTTATGGTTAGATCTTCCCAAGGAGGATGACACTGTAGGGGTGCTACAGTGGCTAATTCATGTTGGTTAGTGCCAAGTCTGGGATATTTTCACCTCTTGTGGGTGTGTCGACCAGCTGATCCAATGCATTAGCATTGATGAAGTTGAGGAATCTCTTGGTGTTCGTGTTTGGCCTAGAATAGGTCTTACACTCTCGGTTGGGTAGCTAAAGTCACCCAGGATCAGGGTGAAGGGTTGAATCTTGATGGAGTCAAGTAAATCCAGATAGGTGTAGTGGGCATTCTGAGTTATGGCTGTGGGTCTGCAGCTAGCTATGATTTGAATAGGTGTTTTCTCAACAGTTAACTGCACTTGGAGTATCTCCTGTGCGTCATACCATTTGACCAGCTTGGAGGTGTGTATGTCTTTGATAAATATTAAAACTCTACCTCCTTTGGCTTTGTAGCACTCTGTTTGGGGTCTGAAAGTATGATAGGATGAGTAACCTGTATGACTAGGGTGGTCTCTGCAGCTTTGAACTAGGTTTCACTGACAGACTCTTTACCCATATCTGTCAATCTACATTTCTCTCTATGTGTGTGTGTGTGTGTGTATATATATATATATATATATATATATATACATACACACACACACACACACACACACACACACACACACACACACACACACATGGGGAGAGACAGAGAGAGAGAGATGCAGATATATATTTAGAGAGATATATAAACATGTTATGTATATAGGGTCACTGTTCACTTTGTCCATGTGCACTTTCATTAAATCCCAGATCATCAAGATTGAGCACAGTGTGAAAAAATAAATCCCAGATCATCAAGATTGAGCACAGTGTGAAAAAATATTTCATCAAGCAGCTGTTGCAAGGAGGAGAGAACTTCCCCTATAGTACTTCTATTATCGGGAGAGGTATTAGTGGGATTTTAAACATTCGATTAAGTGCTGCTATATCTGCCACTCAACAGGTTATTTTCTATTTTTTTCATAACATCAGTACAGGAAAATCTAGCAATAACCCTGGCATTAGGCTTATTCATCCCCAGATAACCACTCATGGCATAACTGTGTGATAACTTCATTATAAGGGCATTAAATAACTTTGGTACTAATAGCTATTTTAATATCTTTTTTATATCTTCACTTACCCAATAAAGAAAAGGCTTCCAAATGGAATGGTACACTCACTGAGTGCTGTCACACTGAAAAAAGACTGAATATGTGGAAGAAGAGTGAGTATCAAACATTTCGCAGGGGGTAAGCTCCCACAAACGATATACTACCTGACAGACTGACAAACGTTAGAGAAAGAGAATATTCTGCGATTTGGCCATCATGGACGTAGGATATGCAAGTTCATTTTTTGTCGCTTTGTCTCAGTATTACAGGACTTGCTGAAGCTGGTCTCGACATTTCTTAGTTCAGAATGCTGATATGATCATTTTTCTTTCTTATTAATCTTATGTATTCTCAGGACTTACTTAATATATCATACTCCCAGTGGGCCCTCTTAAAATTTATTTAACTTATCTGGAGTTTAGCCAAATGAGTAGTACGTTCATCAGTAGCATGAAATTAAATGTAGGGTGTAATCTCATTTGTAGAAGACAGGTACAGCTTTTCCCCTTCATAAATCCTGTCTTTTGTAAGGGATCATCATCCTCATCATCATCATTAGCCGACTTTTCCCTATTTTCTACATGGGGTCAGGTGTCGTGACAACTGATCCCATCTCTGTCTCTCTCTCTCTGTCTTCAATGCTACTCTACTGCATTCTTTGCCACTCATACCTGACTGTCACAGGTCTTCTGTCACACAATCCATTCACCTCTTTGTGAGGACACAATTGTTT